>NC_039365.1:7972634-8033428 GCF_003573695.1 Papaver somniferum | reverse complement strand
TTTTTTTTTTGACTAACTTAACCATTGGTGTTCATACTGGTGGAATTACCTTTGTTTTTGTAGCTATTAACGAGAGTGCCCTTGTTGTTATATCTTTTCCACTGCAAAACGGATTAACCATTTGAGGGAAAGCATAGGTCTAATCCTACGCACATGCCAAAAACTGATATTTGGCATATATGCATCCATTATGGGTATGCCAAGCTGCCAAATTCATATGCCTATATGTTATTCCTGACATATAGGCATACACGACAGAGTTTCCAGCGAGCGATAGAGTGTCCATCGCTCGTTGGTCATACCAGCGCTCGCTGGTCACTCGAGCTCCAGCGATAGTCAAGTTGTTGCTCGGTGGTACGATTAACGCTTATTAGTTCCTCATCCAACGGCTACTATTTTTCCACTCTATAAATACCTAATTTCGATCTCATTTTAACTCACACCAGAATTTCTAAATCTCTCTAGAATTTCTCAATCTCCCAATTCTTTTCATCACTCTTCCAATTCCTTAGAGAGCATGGCTGATAATATGAACCTTGCTGAGTGCATGGAAAACCAACGTGCTATCAAAAATCGAAGAGTTGTTGATCGTGCCAATGTAGACAGTGAAATTAGGAGAAGTCAAATTAGGAAACGTCAATTTATGAGGCGAAAACCAAAATTCAGTACTGCGGAAGATGAATGTATTTGCAGAAATTATATTGATTTTACTCAGGATCCATCATTTAATCTCCAATCATTGTGGCAAAGGATTTTTGAGAAATTTCAAGAACAAACAATGAACCTCTACAATCGTGATGTTTCAGAGTTGATTCACCGCTTCGGTATAATTCGGCAGGAAGTTACTAGGTATGTTGCTTTACTTCAGCAAGAAGGTCCAAACTTGAGAGGTGGTGAAACCACGATGGAATTTCAGAAAAGGTGTCGTGTGGAATATCGTCGCATCTACAGAAAAATTTCCATTTTGAAAGATGTTTCCTGATTTTAAGATGTTTGCCCAAACATTGTCTAATATTTATGTTGTAACTTCTCTTTTGTCCACTTAAGTTTTAATATTTGTTTAAATCATGAATTGTAAGATTGAATTAAGAATAGAATTAATATTAATTTTCAACAATATTCGTCAAATTTTCAAATTCATTAAACCTCGAAAATTTTAAAACTTCGATATAATCATTAATAGTCATTTTACAAGACATAAAACTAGATAATAATTGGAAAGACTTTAAAAATAAAAATTTGGGACAATGCACTTCATCTTGTTCATCTTCTTCATTTCACCAAACTTCCAATCAATGCGCTCATGAACGGAGTCTCCTTTGTTTATCTTCTTCTTCTTTGGCTTCAAATTTGTTTTGCCTTGAACTTTTCTTTGCCTTTTCGTAGTTGCGGTTTTGACTTGGTTAGTATCCAAAACTTGA
This sequence comes from Papaver somniferum, assembly GCF_003573695.1. NCBI lineage: Eukaryota > Viridiplantae > Streptophyta > Magnoliopsida > Ranunculales > Papaveraceae > Papaver > Papaver somniferum. Next base: position 8,032,007 of record NC_039365.1, on the reverse strand, counting down.
AGACTTCTTTGCTTCTTATCAATTTCTTTATAATTATCACATATCTTCTTAAGGGCACCTTCAAGCACTACTCCAGAGAAATCAAGTTGTGTTGTCGAATCAAGTTGGGTTAACTGTGCCATTTGGAGAAAATAAAATAAATAAATTAGATTGAGAAATAGAGAATATAGATTGAGAAAAAGAGAGTTTTTTGTGTAAAAAATTTGGGGTAAGTTTTGAGTTTGAAAATTACGTATTTATAGCGACAAAGAACTAGTCGTTGGTGCTAGAGTCAAAATCGCTGGCGATATAGTCAATATCGCTCGCTAGAAAGTATATTGCTTATCGGTTTTCCCATAGTGGCGCAATCCGTTTGCCATGCCACCTGGTATGCCAAACTGCATTTTTTTGGCATGTGCATATGAATAGGCCTTAGAGCCTTGGAATACTGTTATTAGCTTGTTTGGATAGTAGAAGCAGTAGCTAAGAGCAAAATTTTGTTGTTTCACAAAATAATTTATTACTTCCAGAAGTCATTTTAAAATTGTGTATACCAACTAATTTCTGACTATTTTGCTTCCAGAAATTAAAAAACAATTTCGGGAGTGACATCCAAGTAGGTCATTATTTAACTTGTGTTGCAGAAGTTCATGAATGTGATTCATCTTTCAAGGGAATTTCAATGTGTTATGCTGCACAGTTTATGTTGGGTGGAATATTTTGCGTTAATGCATGGTTAACATTTATTCACTCGGAAAACTTTGAACCAAGAATCAAGTTTTTGGGCCACAAGAAAATTATAGATAAAGCAATAGATTGTGGGCTATAGATAAAGCAATAGATTGTGGGTCAAATATGAAATCATGGGAAAATTCTAGATAAAGTAATAGATTGTGGGTTAAATATGAGATATCGCGGAACAATCAAGATTTTATTTTACTTTTTATCTTTTTGATGCAAAAGATGAATTTATTTGTTAAGTTGAAAGAGAAACAGTGTTTAACTCTAACTTACTCTCTAAAATATTAATTGGATGGTTTATCATACTAGATATTTGATATGCTACATATTTTATTAAATTTTGCAAGCTTATCATCTGCTTTATTACATAGTCTAGATTGCTTTACTAATCTGAAACAGTTCTTAAAATTTTCAGAGTACTCATCAAAATTTCTTTATTTTCCTATATAATGGTTGTAACCGAGATGTTGATATAATGCACTATTCTTTTAAGATCAATTTCTATTATGATGTGTGTAGTGTAATCTGCATTTCCTTGCACTACTTGACTGCCACCAAGAAACCTAAACATTCTACTTGCTCCGAATTCCAAACGTCATCTAGCTTTTTTGCACTTACAACCCACCATTTTCCTCAAAAATCATGCAAAATTAGGCCTAGACCAGTTGAGCCATTACTCAAAACATAAGGTACATCATATTTTAATGTAAGGTAAGGATATATGGGTGGTTTCTATCTAGGTGTGTTACCATAAATGCATGGTATGTTGGTCCTGCAAAGACTGATATTTTTTGCAGTAGATTCCAAATATAATGTAAAATTTATAGCCTTCTGAGGACTGGTTTTATATTTTGAAAGGGCATTCATATCTTTCTTTTTATATACTCTAGAAAATCCTCATTCCATATTTAACAATTCTTACTTTAGGTGTGACTCTAGAAAACCCTCATTCCATATACTCTAGAAAACTTCGATCCATAACTATAATAAATAAATATGGAGACAATGAGTCTCCTTATCTAATGTCTCTGGATTGCTTGTATGAATGGTAAGCAACGTCATTTAACATGATTGAAATTTTGGTAGTACTAACAATGCATTGCGTGTTCAAATACCATCAATCATCAGAGAAACCCATTTCCCCCATGACATTAACTAAAAATGACCACTCAAGCATGTCAAAAGAAGTTGACATATCAAGTTTTAAAGTCAAAAGCTTTTTACATTCCTTTTGTTTTCTGTTATAGTGTACGATTTTCAAAAGTTATCTCAAATTTGCTTCATAATACATAAACAACCTGCAGTAGTGATATGATTTCGATCCCCATAATTTTCTTCAGACTTGTAGTTATTATCTTAAAAATATTGTTGTAAGAAATATTGCATAAGGCAATATGCCTTTAATCATAAGAAAACTGCTTGTTTTTAGTTTTGGGAAAGAGAGTACCAGTTTCACTCAACTTTTTCAGAGTGCATTATGAAAAGAAAAATTATTAACCGTCTCAACTACCTCAGTGCCTAATATATCCAACAGTGACAGAAAAATCCATTTGGAAAACCATATGGACATAGTGTATTCCAATGCTTCGTATACTTAAGAGATTTGAATATCTCATTCACATCATGTGGCCTAATCATTTAATGTGTAATTATCCTCAGTTGTTAATGGTTGGTGTAATATGTTGCAGAATATTATCGTTTATGATAGGATTTTTGGTGGTGTGCAGACCTTTGTAGTGGTTAGTGAGTAAATTCTCCATCTTTGTTCTACTAGATAGAGCACAAGTTACCACCATTATCCTTTAGATCTGCAATATGATTTCTTGATTTTCTCCTATTAGCATATGTAGGGTTGTATTTTATGTTCATGTCTATTTCCATATGGAACTAATCTCTTGATTTTTATCCCCAAAAGTAAACCTGAATTTGATGTCAATGGCCAATCTCTTACTTGGGATAGTACTTATCTGTTGATGAATGACCCCAAGATAGTTTTTAATGAAGTAATTAAATTGGTATTTTTTTTTTAATATTACCAAACTTTTCTTTATTTTGTTTTTCTAGAGATTTCCTGGTAATGTTTAATTTTCTTAAAAGTTGATAGGCAGAAGATCCTCCAAAACCATCTAGCCAAAATTTGGACCATTAGATTATCATCCCTTTCTTCTCTTATTTCCATTTGACGCACCATTATCTAGCAAAATTTGTCACTTATCCAAACCAAGTTGTAATAGATATAAAATCTTAGAATTAAGAAAGTGCAAAATCCAACCATCATCAATAGTGGATCTATCTAATATTTTCTTTCTTATACCATGTACCGTTAGTGGACCACATAAAAAAACTTCCAGTATAGTTTCATGTCTTCTAACCTAGCTTCAAGAATTATATTGAGGACGGAAGAATCAGGGGAAGTAGAAGCAAAAGAAGAAGAAGTATGTATGGAGAGATAAATTACTACTAATCATGTCTTCATTTCTAGAAGTTATATTTAACACACCTAAAACAACCCAAAGCATGTTAATATTATGAATCGGGTCCAGTATATAACTCTATTGCATCTTTTTTTAGTCATAGGAAGTAAAACCATACATTCATGTGTGAGAAGCCACTCAAGCTTAGACGAGTCATCTTGCACTAACCAATTTATGACCCAAGTATTTTTATTCACAACTTCAAAGTGAAAACCATAGCATCAACCCACCACCCAATCCTCGATAAGGAATTAGTTTTTCTATTGATAGGTGTCTAAAACACCTTGATATTTATCTATTGTTTATGCTTTCTTTGCGAGTTTTCTTGTAAATTACATATTTTCTATGTATTTTTGAGTATATAGGTATTTTGGAGTCATTTGAAGCGAAAGAACCAGAAATCATCCCAAATGGAGTGAAAAGCGCTATCGCATGCAACCAGGATTACAAAGATGGGGTCGTTACTACTTCAGGTAGCTCATATCCAAAGTTGGGGAGTGTAAATACAGTATCTTACAAAATACCTAGATTTCAGTGGAGAAATCATTTTTTCTTCTTCTGCTTAAACCAAGTGTACGACTGCCGTCTCGGAGCAATGGATGGCGATTTTCAATTAAGAGATGAAAGGAGATTCAGTAGTTTATGAAGATTGAAAAATTCAAGGGTTATTCTAGTGAATGAGTAGAAATGTTGCTCAAGTGATGACAGAGATCGAGAAGAAGAAAGGGGGATCTGTATAGTTGAAGAATAAAGAGAGAACAGATGGGTTAATATTGTTTGAGTAGTTGCAGGTTGAATTGAAATGGGGTGTTTTAGACTGGGAAGAAGAAAGAAGAATCTTATGGTAGTTGAGAAGTTAGGGTTTCAGTGGAGAAGTTCCGAAAGGAAATTTAGGGTTTTTTGAAATTGAAATCGAATGGGTTTTGCTAGTGATGAAAGGGGTCTATTTTGAAGGGTGTTGATTTTATCGAGAAGTCGTGTTGTTGTGTCTGGTAGTTTGAGTCGCTGGTGGTGTTGGAGTTGTTCTTGCAGAGATTCGTTCAAGGTTCAAAGGAAAAAATGCAATTGCTATTGGTGTCCCTACTGTGGTGATGAGTTATGTTTTGATTTGAATTGAAGCTCAGATAATGAATGGGTACTGCAGTTTTGTAGATGTTGCAGTGATCGTGATTCTGAAGACAAGGAATTGATGATGTTTGTTTGATAGTATATGGTGTTGGTCAAGGAAGTGAATTGGTGGTTGTAACGGACTGGAGGGTGGGTGAACTGAGTTGGTGTTGGTTTTGGTGGAGATGCTTCATAGCAGGTAATGAGGAGATAAAGGCCCTGGTTGTGAACAAGAAGTGTTGCTTGGCTGTAATACTGTAGAAGATGGAGTATGAAGTGGTGTTGCTATTTCAATGAGGTTGTCAATATGGGGATTGTGTTACTGCAGTGGAGTTGAACTTGTGGTATTGGAATGTAGTGGGAGAAGTGCTTGCTGGTGATGGAATGAGGAAGGTATTGAAGCTAAGATGTTCAAAAGTAGTTGTTGTTGGGTATGTGATGAAGTAGTTATGGTTGAGTTGTGAAATGTGAGTTTGTCCATGGTTTTACTGAGAAGCAGGGAATTACAGGTGGTTACTGCAAAACAAGTTGATGATGTACAAGAATGAGGCCGGTGTTGTTGCAGTCAATGGTTAAATCGTCGGTGATTATGAGCATGTTTCAGCTGCAACAATGGATGTCGAAGCTGATAATTAATGGACTTGATTAAAGGAAAAGTTGTTTGGTAACTACTCCAATAATATTTTAGAAAAACATATGTTGAGTTTTGACAAAGACTCTTCCGTTTAAACTATAGTAAGCTCCTTTGTTGGGTTAGATCAATCCAAATCAATAATTTAAATTCGGATTCACAACTATCAGATTCGGATATTGAAGAATACCACCAAATCATAATTTCCAATCAAATCTATCAAAAATTAAACCAGATATAAGTCGGTTCCTAGCCGATCAAGATGTGTGCACAAATCACGAGATACGAAAATTGTTAGAGCATTGCTCTGTCGAACTCGCATGCATTGCTATCTCAAGAATGTTTTTCAATGTTAGTGATCAAAACTATAAGTCTTGATTTCTATCCTATTTATAGATGTCTCAGACTAGGACATAGATTGTGTAGTTTACCTTAGACTTCACTCCGTTCATCATTTGAAGACGAAGAACTACTAAGGGGAGCTTGTGGAACTTCATCTATGAAAGGCATGTGGAGACTTAAACTCATCTATCACTTGAAAGTTCGCGTACCCGTTTGGGTACTGGCGAAACCCAATCTTAGTCCGGGTATTTCAAGTATGCGTACCCGTTTGCATCCTTAAAGGTTAAAGTTCGAAAATCGGTTATGAACATGAACATAAACATTTATATAATAAGGAATGCAATGTTTGCAAACCGTGGCTATAGTGTTCATGATTGATTCGAGTGAATCAAACCGATTTTGCTTCAATTGTGTTCTTGTATAATTCTATGAGAATATAGCAATTGAACAACTCTTTAACTAGTTTCATTTGAATCATTTGAACTAGTTATGGTTAAGATGAATAAGGTTGATATGAGAGTAATCATATGGCTAACCTCGGTTAACTATTTGTGAACCAACATGGTGACACGTTTGGGTACGGTTACATAAACCTAAATGAGGGTACATTTCATTTGCGTGTAACAAGATAAGTTCGATCTAACGGTTGAATCAGGTTTTTCATCTAACGGTGAATATTGAATGCTTTGTAAACAAGGTAACTTGGATTGCAAACCCTGATTTGAAAACTATATAAAGGAGAACTCTAGAAACTGGGAAACCTAATCCCCACACCTCATGTGTGTTACTAATTGCATAACTAGAGTCGATTCTCCTTTAACCTTAGGTTTATATCGAGACCCTGTAGGTTAACGACTTCAAAGACTTCATTGGGATTGTGAAGCCAGACCCAACTATTTTCTTTGTAGTTGCGTGTTATGATCTTTCCGGATTCTATCGTATTGAGTTCAGTTGAAATAATTGACTCGAGATTAATTTCTCCGATAAGCAAGATAAAAGTAATCACAAATATCTCCGTCTCATCGTTTGTGATTCCACAATATCTTGTTTCGCTAGTCGATTAAGATTATTGTGAGGTGATTGATAATACTAGGATGTTCTTCGGGAATATAAGTACAGTTTATGAATTGGTTCATGTTCACCTTGATTTATCAAAAGACAGAACAAAAACTCTTGGGTATTTCTGTGGGAGACAGATTTATTCAATCTATAGACTTTTCTGTGTGAGACAAATTTGTTTATTAAGTCTTCGATTTTGTGTTGTAGTAACTCTTGGTTGTGGGTGAGATCAACTAAGGGAATCAAGTGCGTAGTATCCTGCTGGGGCAGAGACGTAAGGAACGCAACTGTACCTTGAATCAGTGTGAGATTGATTAGGGTTCAACTACAGTCCAGTCCGAAGTTAATTGGTAGTCGGCTAGAGTCTGTAGCGGCTTAATACATTGTGGTGTTCAATCTGAACTAGGTCCCGGGGTTTTTCTGCATTTGCGGTTTCCTCGTTAACAAAACTTCTGGTGTCTGTGTTATTTTTTTCTGCATATATTTTGTTATATAATTGAAATTGTTAGAGCATTGCTCGGTCGAACTCGCATGCGTTACTGTCTCAAGCATGTTTATCAATATTAGTGATCAAAACTATATGTCTTGATTTCTAGTTTACTTATGACTAAGTCTCGGTCTAGGATAGTTAAGTGTAGTTGAGCTCCAGACTCCATGGAGATCATCTTACGAAGACGAAGAACTACTCGAGGAACCAGTGGAACTTCATCTGACTAAAAAGGTATGTGGATACTTGAACTTATCTATCACTCAAAGTCTACTCTATCTCCTACTCTTGAGACAATAGTCATATAAGTGTGATAGTTTTCATACATACACATTTGATATTTCGAGCCAAGTTTACTCGCCTATCTTTTTCTCGAAATATGTGTTGGTAAGCTTTTGCTTTAACCAAATTCATCTTTACCCGTGACGAAAGTCATGATGACATTTCAATCTTGAAAATAGCTTTGATGACGATAATCGTGAATAACGATTGTTATAACATTATAGAAGAATGTTTAAATGATTGAATGAGATTACCGACTATGGATATAAGCATATATAGTGTGTTCGCACATTAGTGTATAAATCCATTTGCCGGAAACCAAGTGTGTGCATATGTGTGCATACGGTGTTGCTGAAGAAAACAGGTTGGGTATGCGTACCCGTAGGCGTACCAGCGGAAGTTTTCAACCGAAAATTTCTGCTGAGTTTGTAGTTTGCAAACTAGTAAACCAGTCACCTTAGGTACGCATACCCGTACGCGTACCCATGGAAGTTTTCGAACCGAAAATTTATGCTGAATTTGTAAATTCAAATCCGGTAGCTAAGGTACGCATACCCGTACGCGTACCCAAGCTGGTTATTTCTCAAATGGTAGTTCATGAACTTAAAACAATAAATTATAAGGAATGAAATCTTTGCAACCGTGGGTATATTGTTCATGATTTGTTTCAAATGGATCAAACCGATTTTGTTTCAATTGTGTCTATGAATAAAGACCTAAGCAATTGAACAACTCTTCAACTAGTTCTTATGAGTCATTTGAATTATTTATGTGAAGAAGATGAATACGGTTAATATGAAAGTACTCATATGGCTAACCATTGGTTAACTATTTGTGAACCAACTAAGTGTACACATTTAGGTACGGTTACTCAAACCTAAATCAAATACATTTCATTTGTGTGTGACAAGCTAAGTTTCGATCTAACGGTTGAAAGATATTAGCTTAAATAAATCAGGTTTTTTATCTAACGGTGAATATTGAATGCTTTGTTACCAAGGTAACTTGGATTGCAAACCCTGATTTGAAAACTATATAAAGGATACATCTAGCAACTGGAAAAACTAATCCCCATACCTCCTGTGTGATACTAATTGGTTTTTCTAGAGTCGATTCTCCTTTAACCTTAGGTTTCTTCTCGAGACTTGTAGGTTAACGACTGAAATACTTCATTGGGATTGTGAAGCCAGACGAAACTACCTCTCTTGTAGTTGAGCGATCTGATCTTGCCATTTTCTATCGTACGAGTTCAATTGAATAATTGACTTGAGATTATATCTCCGATAAGGAAAGATAAAAAGAAATCACAAACATCTTCGTCTCATCGTTTGTGATTCCGCAATATCTAGTTTTGCTACCATACGATTTAGATTATTGTGAGGTGATTGATAATTCTAGGCTGTTCTTCGGGAATATAAGTCTGGGTTATCAATTAGTTCCTGTTCACCTTGATTTATCAAAAGACGGAACAAAACTCATAGGTTTATTTGTGGGAGACGGATTTATCTATTATCGTAGACTTTTCTGTGTGATACAGATTTGTTTATTAAAGTCTTCGACTTTGGGTCATAGCAAATCTTAGTTTTGGGTGAGATTAGCTAAGGGAATCAAGTGCGTATTATCCTACTGGGATCAGAGACGTAAGGAGCGCAACTGTACCTTGAATCAGTGTGAAATTGATTAAGGTTCAACTACAGTTCAGACCGAAGTTAGTTTGTAGTAGGCTAGTGTCTGTAGAGGCTTAATACAGTATAGTGTTCAATCTGGACTAGGTCCCGGGGTTTTTCTGCATTTGTGGTTTCCTCGTTAACAAAACTTCTGGTGTCTATGTTATTTCTATTTCGTATTATATTTTTTTATATAATTGAAATATCACAGGTTGTGTGTTGTATCGATCAATTGTGAAATCCAACCTTTGGTTGTTGATTGGAAATTGATTGATCCTTGGATATTGGTCTTTGGTGCCATCCAAGTTTATATCTCTTGTATTTGATAAAGATTCATAGATTTCTATTTGTTTGAGTGTAGATCAAATCGAGAGATAGAGATATTAACTCCTTGATATACTTTTTATTAAGATTGAGTCTGATTGTCTAGTTGATTCTCTTAAAAGTATATTAGAGTTAGTCCATGCAGATTTCTAATCGAAATATTAGGTGAGGTTGTTGTACCCCCGCATTTTCAGAAATATCACAGGTTTTAAGTTCAATCAATTAGAATACCAGACCTTGGGTTATTGATTTAAATTGATTGACACTTGAACATTGGTTTTTGGTACCGTTCAAGTTACTCCTCTTATATTCAATCAGGCTCGTAGATTTCTATTTGTTGATTGCGGATTGAATTAAGAGTTAGAGATATTAAACTCTTTGATATACTTTACTCTAGATTGAGTCTGACTGTCTAGTTGATTCTCTAGAAAGTATATTGGAGTAAGTCCTCTCAGATTTCCAAACGAATTGTTGGGTGTGGTTATTAGACCCCAGCATTTTCAATTGGTATCAGAGCAGACAAACACATTAAAAACCTCATAAGTCTGTGTTTGTAGCCATCTGATGATGGATAATATTGTCTCTGAAAACACTTCACTAGAAATGGATAAACTCCACATCGAGAGTTTTCTAGAAACCATCAACAAGGTTGAGAATCCTGATTTGAAAAAACTCATCAATTTCTTGTGTCTCGAAAAACTTCGATGGATAAGAGAAATTGATGGTTCTCATTGCGAAGTTTATATCAAAAAACCTAAACCTAGAGAACGCTCTGAAGAGGTTGTTGACCTTCAGAAAAAGTTAGATAAACAAATCCAGATCAATTCTGATCTTGCTGCAGAAATTGCAAAGTTTAAGGATTTGAAGTCTGTAAAGTCTTTTTGAAAGGTTTTAAATGACGCTAATTCTGCTTTGAAGAATTGCCGTAAGTCAGGTGATAAGAAAGGTCTAGGCTTTGTGAAACCTGATAGTGCTCAGAACTCTTCGAACAAGGTTTATGATGTTGGTACATGTTTGTTTTGTGGTTCTCATAATCACTTTAAGCATGTGTGTTTGTCTTTCAAGAAAATACTAAAGGTTGCTGGTGATCTTCATAAGAAAGCTGTTCAACTTTTGTCGTATCTTAAAAGACATTCAATACTAACAAGAAAGACTAAAGTGGTTAGTAGGGCTAGTATGGGAGCTTTTGCTCTGAAGTCAACATCACCCTTTCAATGGTTCATTTATAGTGGGTGTAGCAGGCACATGACTGGAGATCTATCATGGTTTATCAACTCAAGCGATTTTGATGGTGGACCAGTAAAGTTTGGAGATGGAAGTTGATGCTACATAAGCAAGAAGGGGAAGATCAAGTTACTTGGCATTCCTGAAATTCATGATGTCGTATACGTTAAAGGTATGACCGCTAATTTTCTTTCTATTAGTTAAATCTGTGACGAGGGCCATAAAGTTGTCTTCAATGATAAAGGATGTGACATTGTCGACAAATCTGGAAAAGTGATTTTTCAAGGATCACGTGGCAAAAATAACTGTTATCTTCTAGATACTTAGTTCAGTAATTGTTGAAATTTGACTAAGGTAGAATCTTCACACCTTTGGCATGAGCGCTTTGGTCACATCAATTATCGTCTTCTAACTAAGATCATTAACAAAGAACTTGTTAGAGGCGTTCCCAAAACAATGCTAAGGTTGAATGTGTATGTGGTGTCTGTCAAAAAGGTAAACAAACGAAAGTTCCACACAAATCATCTCGAAATATTCTCACCAAAGCTCTACTTGATTTAATTCATATGGATCTTTTCGGCCCAATTCAACAATCTACAGTGGCTGGGAAGAAGTATGCTTTGGTTATGGTAAATGATTACACCAGATTTACCTGGGTGGCTTTTTTAGCTCACAAGAATGAAACACTCAGTGAGTTCAAGATCATTGTTAATAGAATCCAGAATGAACAAGGTCGCAAACTAAAGAAAATTAGAAGCGATCGTGGCACAGAATTCAAAGACACCAAAGTATTTGAATACTGTGACTCTTTGGGAATTATTCAACAATACTCTCCACCTATCACTCCGCAAGCAAATGGAGTTGCAGAAAGGAAGAATAGAAATATTCAGGAAATGGAAAGGGTAATGCTCCATAACAAAAACTTACCGTTAAGGTTTTGGGGTGAGGCTGTTTTTACGGCTTGCTATTTGATCAATCGTGTTTACTTACGATCAAAGACCTTAACCACTCCCTATGAGTTGTGGTACGGTAAGAAACCCAACTTACACTATCTCAGAGTGTTCGACGGTAAGTGCTACATTCTAAAGGATCGTGAACAGAAAGGGAAGTTTGATTCGAAGAGCGATGAGGGTATTTTTCTTGGCTATGCATCTGACAGTCGTGGTTTCCGAGTCTTTAATCTCAGAACCCAAGTCATGATGGAATCAACAAATATTATCGTTGATGATCTAAGTAATTTTCGTCATGATGACTCTCCTGCTGAATTGCCTCCAACCGAGACAATTGAGAAAATCAAAGAAACGTCAGAATCAGAAGAAGGTGTTCCAACGGCTGCTGATCCTGATATCTCTAGTGATGAGGACAAAAGCTCTAGTCAGGATATTCCTTTTAAACAAGAACGTGTCACTCCGCGACACCTTTGGGTTCAAAAGAATCATGATACTAACAATATCATTGGAGGTAGGGATTATACTGCTAAGAAGAGAGGTCAACTTCAAAATATTTGAAATTTTGGTTGTTATCTATCGCAAGTAGAGCCTAGGAATATTGATGAAGCTATTAGTGATCCCTTTTGGGTAAATTCCATGCATGAAGAGTTAAGTCAATTCCAAAAACAAGATGTATGGAAACTCATACCTTGTCCCCCTAATATAAATATTTTTGGTATCAAATGGATATTTACGAGCAAGTCTGATGAATTTGGCACCATTGTCAGAAACAAAGCTAGACTTGTCACTCAGGTATATTCACAGATTGAAGGAATCGACTTTGACGAAACCTTTGATCATGTGGCACGCCTTGAGTCCATTCGATTATTATTAGCTCATGCTTGTTTTCTTAAGGTTAAGCTGTTTCAAATGGACATCCGCTTTCCTAAATGGAAACTTAAAGTAAGAAGTCTATGTCGCTCAACCTAAGGGATTTGAAAACCCTGATTTTCCCGATCATGTCCTTAAGCTCAACAAGGCATTGTACGGGTTAAAACAAGCACCTCGTGCCTGGTTTCAAAAACTACTTCCCTTCTAAGGAAAGGTTTTTCAAGAGGTGTAGCTGATAAAACATTGTTTACCAAATGGAGTGGGAAAGATGTTGTAATTGCTCAAGTTTATGTAGATGATATCATCTATGGATCAACATCGGAGAAACTTGCAAAAGATTTTCAAGTCTCTCTTGGCAAGGAGTTTGAGATGAGAATTGTTGGTGAATTAAAATTCTTTTTGGGTTTACAAACTCAACAACACAAGGATGAATTTACTTATCTCAAGAAAAATATGCAAAAAATCTTGTTTCAAGATTCGGTCTTGATAAGTCGACTCCAAAACTTACTCCTATGCCTACCACGGGTAAACTACATAGATATGATAAAGGTGTAAATGTGGATCAAAAACTTTATCGATCTATCATTGGAAGTCTTTTGTATCTCACTGCCACGAGACCTGACATTTCTTTTAGTTTTGGTTGCTGTGCTTGGTTTCAGGTAAATCCAAAGGAATCTCATCTTGCCGCCACAAAGAGGATCATACGTTACATTAATCACACTATCGGGTATGGTCTTTCCTACACTTTTGATACTAATACTGACCTTACTGCCAATTCAAAGGTTGATTGGGCAGGATGTGTGGAAGACAGAAAAAGTACATCAGGGAGATTCTACTATATATGTAGGATGAATCTTGTAGCTTGGCATAACAAGAAACAAAATTCACAATATCTCTCAAAATGTGAAGCAATATACATTACTTCCGGTTCATGTTGTACTCAACTCCTATGGATGAAACAAATGCTTGCTGGTTATGGAATTGATTCCAGAATAATGAAGATCTTTTGTGATAACTCAAGTGCGATTCGCATCACTGAGAATCCTGTTGAGCACTCAATAACTAAGCACATAGACATAAGGTACCATTTATTCGAGATCTTTATGAAAATTGTATCATTACAATGGAATTGTGCCTTCTGAACAACAACTGGCTGATATTCTCACCAAACCATTAGACATTGCCACATTTCAACACCTACGGCAGTCTATTGGTGTTGTTCTAGTTCATTAGTTCTCCATAACTCTTTCCCCTGCTTTTATCTCAATCTATTGGGAAATTGAGTTTGGAATTCCCAGAGTGGTGTTTCTTCATGTTTGCATTTGTTTCTAATAGATGTGTTTTTGTCAAGTATCCTAGTGTTCTTCAGAAATCCTTTTTTTCTTGTAAAAGCAAGGTCGCCTTTGTTGTTCTTTCGGGAATGACATATTATGGGGGAGAGTTCTTAATTGAACTTGTGCTTAATTTCCAAATCTTTGTGGGGAGTGCGGCTGTGGAATATTATAGGGGTTATCTTGTATCTTTATAAAACCCTTGATGAATGCATTTAGCTTCGGCTTTATGATTGCATCAAAATAAGTTGGTATGTTATTCTCTTTTGGTCATGAAGTACCTCTATCAAAATTTTATGAGGATCCCACTAGTTTTCGTACCTTTGCCAATGTATATTGACAAAAAGGGAGAGAATTAATGTGTAGTTTCATAGTACAAATACATATGGTTTACGGACCATTATGTAAGGGGGAATGGTTATCATGTTGAGATGAAGTATTGACTAAGGGGGAGTGATACATATCACCATAGTATTGTTGTCAAAGTTGTGATACAATTGAACTTTGATGTTGTGTAATAATACTATGACACTGTATAACAATGATTGAGAGCATTTGTTTTCTCATTGTTATCGCTACGGATCTTCAACGACTATGATGCTGAGCTGAATACGTTTGGAATCATGGAGTACTTGGAAGTGACGAAGTTTTCGAATCGTGTTGAAGATGCCAAGGAGATCAAGCATTTGGATGAGAAGCTACAATTTTTATTTATTTTGTAATTCATACGTATTGATAGTTTGTCACTAAAATTAATAAAGGGGGAGATTGTTAGAGCACTGCTCGGTCGAACTCGCATGCGTTTCAATATCAAGTATGTTTGTCAATGTTAGTGATCAAAACTATAAGTCTTGATTTCTAGCCTATTTATAGATGTCTCGGATTAGGACATAGATTGTGTAGTTGAGCTTAGACTTCACGATGTTCATCATTTGAAGACGAAGAACTACTAAGGGGAGTTTGTGGAACTTCATAGACAAAAGGTATGTGGATACTTAAACTCATCTATCACTTGGAAAGTTTATTTCTACTTTATCTCCTATATTGAGACATAAGTCGTATTACGATATAGTTTTCTATATGCACATTTTAGATTTCGAGCTGAGTTTATCACGCTTACATATTTCGAGAAATATGTGTTGGCAAGATTTACCTTCGACCATGTTTATCTTATATCATGTGAAATTTGCCGAGTAACATCTTACATGATTTCTGTGGTACAATCATTTGGTGTTATCTTGGAATGTTTCGTTATGATTATTTCAACAACTTGAAAATCGCTTTGATGCTAATAGTATGTGAAAACGACTATTGTCATCCTCTAAGAAAGTTACAATGATTGAAATAAGAGTTTAGAACACTTAACAACTATTGGATATGTCATGTTGTGCACTCTTGCACATATATAATCCATGTCCGGGAACCATAGTATGCGCACCCATTTGCGTACCTGTTGGTTTGAGAAATACGGGAACCTAAGTATGCGTACCCATTTGCGTACTGGCGTACAGGTTCATGTCCGAGAATTTCTGCTGGGATTAAAAGTTCGCGTACCCGTTTGCGTACCGGCGAAACCCAAGCTTAGTCCGGGTATTTTAAGTATGCGTACCCATTTTCTTACTTGAAGTTTAAAGTTCTAAAATCGGTTATGAACATGAACATAAACATTTATATAATAAGGAATGAAATATTTGCAAACCGTGGCTATAATGTTCATGATTGATTCGAGTGAATCAAACCGATTTTGCTTTAATTGTGTTCTTGTATAAATATATGAGAATATAGCAATTGAACAACTCTTTAACTAGTTTCATTTGAGTCATTTGAACTAGTTATGGTTAATATGAATAAGGTTGATATGAGAGTAATCATATGGCTAACCTCGGTTAACTATTTGTGAACCAACACGGTGTACACGTTTGGGTACGGTTACATAAACCTAAATGATGGTACATTTCATTTATGTGTAACAAGCTAAGTTCGATCTAACGGTTGAAAGATATTAGCTTGGTTGAATCAGGTTTTTCATCTGACGGTGAATATTGAATGCTCTGTTACCAAAGTAATTTGATTACAAACCCTGATTTGAAAACTATATAAAAGATAACTCTAGCAACTTAGAAACCTAATTCCCACACCTCCCGTGTGTTACCAGCTGCATAACTAGAGTTGATTCTCCTTTAACCTTATGTTTCTAAGGAGACCCTGTAGGTTAACGACTTCAAAGACTTCATTGGTATTGTGAAGCCAGACCCAACTATTTTCTTTGTAGTTGCGTGTTCTGATCTTTCCCGATTCTATCGTACTGATTTAAATTGAAATAATTGACTCGAGAATATCTTGTTTGTGATCACAAACATCTTCGTCTCATCGTTTGTGATTCCACAATATCTTGTTTCGCTAGTCGATTAAGATTATTGTGAGGTTATTGATAATACTAGGATGTTATTCGGGAATATAAGTATGGTTTATCAATTGGTTCATGTTCACCTTGATTTATCAAAAGACGGAACAAAAACTCTTGGGTATTTTTGTGGGAGACAAATTTATTCAATCTATAGACTTTTCTGTGTGAGACGGATTTGTTTATCAAGTCTTCGACTTTGGGACGTAGCAACTCTTGGTTGTGGGTGAGATCAACTAAGGGAATCAAGTGCGTAGTATCCTGCTGGGATCAAAGACATAAGGAACGCAACTGTACCTTGAATCAGTGTGAGATTGAGTAGGGTTCAACTACAGTCCAGTCCGAAGTTAATTGGTAGTAGGCTAGAGTCTGTAGCGGCTTAATACAGTGTGGTGTTTAATCTGGATTAGGTCCTGCGGTTTTTCTGCATTTGCAGTTTACTCGTTAACAAAACTTCTGGTGTCTGTGTTATTTATTTTTCACATTATATTTTGTTATATAATTGAAATATCACAGGTTGTGCGTTAATTTCAATGGATTAGAATATCCGACCTTGGGTTGTTGATTTAAATTGATTGACACTTGAACATTGGTCTTTGGTACCGTTCAAGTTACTCCTCTTATATTCAATCGGTCTCGCAGATTTTTATTTGCTGATTGCGAATTGAATTAAGAGTTAGAGATATTAAACTCGTTGATATACTTTACTCTAGATTGAGTCTAACTGTCTAGTTGATTCTCTAGAAAGTATATTGGAATAAGTCCTCTCAGGATTGCCAAATGAATTTTTGGGTTTGGTTGTTAGACCCTCGCATTTTCAAAAACCAATAATAAAAAATTTCTTGTTCTTCAAATCTTCAATTGCCTTTTTATGTACCTGCAAACCATAAACTTGAATCCACTTATGATCGATCACACACAAAACGGTGTCTGTTAACAATGGATGGTACAAGTTGTCTTTTGATATAAAAACAGTTATAATGATCCCCCCAATAGTTTGATATAGTTTGAGTGACCCTTAGTCAATTCTTGAGAAGGCTTTCAAGAATAATCAAACTAGGTGCAATCAAAGTTTCAACAACCATTAGTCAATCAAATCAATAATCGAAAACTAAAATGACAATGCAATTATTTAGTTTTCTAACAATGGTACTCGTAGAGATTCTTGATCCCACAGAAGTCTTTAAACGAGCGGTCGTAAGAGATTTCACCTAATTAGGGTACTTTCCTCTCCGGATAGATGGCTCCACCAGAAACAGCCCGAATGAAGTTTGCATGGCTCTTAGGATAGTTTTCAAGAAATGCAAAATCAACCATTTATAGGCCAAGGTTGTTTGGACAACAAGGAATGCAATAAGTACCTAATTTTGATTTTCCTATTTCCAACTAATATCCAACATGTAATTCTGAAATCTCTCGTTAGAAAATATTTAATATTAGTTTAGCAGTTAACTAATATAACTTTCCAAGAGAAATGTTTTTATTTGCTGGAAAATCAAAAACATATAATCGAAAATCTTAATTAAAAGATTCTCAATATTTCATATCGGGATCACCTTGAGTACCAAGGAATATCTTTGGGAAATAAAAGTTAAGAATTGTATTCATGTCCCAAATATGTCGACATCCAGAACTTTCCTATTTACCAAATCCTAATTCCAAACTCACACAAAACCCTAAAGTAATATGTGAATATGAAGGATCGGTTTTGCTCTTGGGACCGGTTCTACCACCACTCCTAACATAGGTTAAGATAGGTTCTACCAAGTCACAAAATATAGGTAGGTATCCGTTCTACTATGACTCCTAAAAATAGCTAGGATCAGTTCTATCAAAACTCTCAACAATAGTTAAGGTCAGTTCTACCATGTATCCCGAAATTGGTAAGGATCGGTTCTACCAAGGCTATCAACATAAGTCAAGATCGGTTCTACCACTTATCCCAAACTATATAAAAATCATTTCTACCACAATTCTAAATATAAGTCAATATTGTTTCTTCCAAAGTTATTCCCTAGGTTCGAATTGGTCATCCAATAGATCTTCAATGAAAACCGGGCCAAAACGCCTATTGATTTCCTTTCGATTACGAAATGAGTTTTGTATATGTACTTCCTTTAAACATATGTAATTAAACATAATTCCCTATGATGAAATCACACCTATATCCAATACACAATCAAGTAATAAGTTACATAGATTATACCGATGTCACATTACGAAGTTCAAAAGATAAACGTTATACTTCAAAACCAAGTATTCTTCCTTAACACTTTGATCATAATAAAATGACCAAGTCTAATACTAGAGAATTAAATATAACATTGCATGTTATGTTTTCAATCTTAAACGACTTAAAAGCAACGATATGAATGGAACCAAGTCAAGTCAGTATCACAATGCCTCTAGTGGAAGGATGATGTCTTCATTGTAGTCGATACATCTTCACGATATTCAGGTCTTCAAGGTAATACTTGTATGTCTCAGCATTCCTATACTTTCTAGGCTAACCTAAATGAAGTTGACTCTAGTACATTTAATCAAGAGACTCTAATTGAGTTTTGATACTAAAATATGACAACCAACCTTGACATACCAGCGCTTGGTAGGTTCAACCGAGTAATGCTCTAACATATTGGTTTCCAAAAGGAAATCAAATGTGTTAAGAAAAGTCATCGTGATGAACTTAATCAGTAATTGTTTCAGGTAAGGTCTCTTGAGACCCAGTCTCTATTAAGTTATGGCATCTTATGCAAACATAAAAATGATCTTGAATCAAGGATTTCCTTGTTGGAAGAGGTTTATGATCAAACTCATGAACAACTAAAGGAGAACTCTTCCCGATCATATTAAAAAAAAAAAACTCTACCAATGATACTTCTGATAACCATCATCGTGTAGACAGTAACTCTTCTAGGATTCAAGATTAATCCTGCAATGATAAAGAAAATGTTGCTCCAACGGTATTTGGTGAGAAAAATCCTTTTCACCCCAACATTTAAATGTGTTGGAAAGTGAATCCTTATAATGCCCAATCTGTTGATGTAATGAAGCACAAGTATCTGAGCATCTGGAATTTTGTGTATCTATCTTATTCAACATGAATAAAAACTACTTAAGAATATCTCATGATAAGTAGAAAAAAAGTTTATCTTTGCTAAGGATACATATACACATAAGGGATGAATTTATTTTTTGGATTTTATCAGACTTATTTGTATAAGGCTGATACCTATGTTTAATATGTGTTGAAATCTGTAAGTATATATGTACTCATGTTATTTGAGAACTTATACTAAAAGATGCATCCTCAAACCAGATCTCAGGTTAAAATCCTAAAAGCTTTGAGTGAAATGGTTTCCAATGAAACTATTAATCTTGATGATTCCTTCAAGAATTCTGGTTGTGAGGATAAGGGAAACAAAACAGAAGTCCAAATGAAGATATGCCATCTCATGCATCAGTTACTCATCTTCTTGACGTTCAAAATTTTTTTGGATACTAATATTGATATCTTAAATATTCGTCAAGTCCTCCTCAGTATTATTAAAACTCATCATAAACATGCAGCAGTACTAACAACTATTATTCGTAACCAAAGAAAGCTGATTAAACTTGGAATCGATAATAGGGAGTATGCTCGAAATATTAATCGAAAGGTTAATAATTTGGCATGTGAACACAATCAAGGTACTGTTTATCGAATTCAGGAAATCAGTCTTGATGCTATAATTGAGGATCCCGAAAAATTTGAGGATAATCTATGAGAGAGATGATAATTTGAGGATAATTTTTAGTAAAATTTTATTAAAAAGAAAAATTGGTTACAACGCTTGAGTCCAACACTTAAGTCCCATCCAAGTTACAATCTGTCTAACTGTTCAACCTGAGAAAACTACATTCCAGTTAAAAATCAGATCATCGAGAGTGATCATTCTAAACCAATTCTTGATAGAATCGTATTGAAATAGGAATCTCTTTATCTCTATAATAATCATTTCTTTTGACAAACCCCTCTTCCTAGACATATTCCTTTTGTTTCTCTCAAGTTACGGGAGCTTGAGAAGGAGGTAAGCATCAATTTATATGGATATTTTGCTTTCATATTTGAAATTTTGGATGATAAAGGTCGTAAAAAAGCTCGAGAAATTGGTTCATTTGACATTGTAAATCATTTATTCTTCTTGTGTCCTTGGTCTCAACTAATTGAGAAATCAATTTTTGATATCAAGTCAGTGCCTATCTGGGCAATTTTTTTTGGGGTTTCTTTACTGTAAGGAAACGTGGGTTTCCTAGTTTAGGTTAAATTCTTAGTTTAAGTTAATTACCATATTAAGATGGGATACTGATAGACACATTTTTGTGTTTAATTTGATCTCAATACTATATATTGTTGGCACTCGAGTTTGTACTAATTTTGGTGTTTTATGTGTTTGTAGGCACCTTTGGAAAATAAACATTTTTTGGAAAATTCGGCTCGAAAAGTTGGTAAAAGCCTCGGAGGACACGTGTTATTCGGACTCTCACCGTTGGATAAGGGGCACCCCAATTACTAAGGGGCACCCCAGGTCACCCCAAAAGGTATCTTCTATTCGCACCCCAGTACAGGATTAGGGTGAGGTCATCTTCTCTATTTGAATTTTGTTTTTGGCGGGAAAATGGAGTACACTTCTGCAGATTTTTGATCGAATTGTTGAACGTGTTCTATGGAGATTCAATGGATGATTTTTGGTAGATAGTTGTGATATGGCCTATTAAACACACTGTGGGCGTTTGGTTCGACTAGAATTGGCTAGAATCATCTAAAAAATTCACGGGTTGAAAACAGGGCAGTTCGTGTATATCACGGGTTTCACGTGATTTGGAGAAGATTCAACGTGTTTTGTGCGTGCATGGAAGACCCTCACAGCCTGTTGGAGCGTGAAGGAGTTAAATATAGTAATTTGGAGGCTTGAAAACGCGTGAGAAGATGAAACAGGAAAGAAAATATTCCCAGAAATATTTTCTTTACTGCCGAGTTAAAGAGAATTATATGGAGTGAATGAGCGAGATTCGATGGGTCTGTTGGCTATAAATAGGTTGCTGGGGTTGAGTAGAAAGGGTGTCGAGAGTCTGGGGGGCTGAGGAGAGCCAGAGAAGAAGAAATTCGAGTTTTCCCAAACTCGGTTTCTGTTGCTGCTGCTGCTGATGAACATGAAGAACACGAAGAACGGACCTGCACCAGCAGTCGTTTTTCTACAGTAATAACGACTCACACCTGTGGGTCGTACATCAGGCAGACTTATTTGCTACAGCGTTTGCGACACAGCTGCAGCAGTCTTATTTTGTCACTGAGGGTCGTAGTTCTCTGGTTTGTAACAAATATAATTGTTACAAACCCGGTTTTATTGTATTTCTCATATTCTCATCATTTGTAAACCATTTTTGAGCATCAATGAAATATTTTGAGAGGTTTTCCAACATGATGAGCGGCTAATTCCCTCGTAACCAAGGCAATGGAGGAAGCTATTCACGCAACATAAATGGGTCACTATTTCATTTAATTATATAATTCACCTAATCGCTGCTTTTGCAGAGTTTTAAATTATTTGAATGATTGTCTTAATTATTTGTTATTCAGTTTGATAGGTTATCCTTGGTTTAATCTCTTGATAATCTATGCTTAAGGTTTACAAATAATGTTTGATAATCTGTATGATTGATAATGAATTAAAGATAAAAGAGGACTTAAGAATTGAATAGAGTTTTGAAATATTTATCATTCAATTTTGCATAATAGTGGAATCTAGTGTCTTGGTTACCTCTCGCACCCATTGTTAATATTTTTGTATATATAATTTTATCAAATCTTTAAATTTAATCTTCACAAGTCCGAGAGTTTGAACCTCATTACTACAACATCATCAAAAACATTATCAGATACCTAAATTGATCATGGTTTCCTAGTATGAGTCGGTTTCCTAAACCAAGGAGGCTAATATTTGGGAACCAAGTTTGTGACTCCTATATAAAGAGGTCTAGGCTAAGTGTTTTAGTCATGGAATCCTCAATGTAAATATCGTAGATATGTGAGGGATTCATCCCACCTATTGAGGTGGTTATGTGAGAGACCTATTGGTGTGAGGAGTACATCATTATGGTGCTTATGGGATACTTACCGATATTGGAAGATATGTCGTTATGGAGTATTCATGTGGAGATGTTGGTAAGACATCTTGTTAAGGAGAAGATCATCTTGGTGGTGCTGGATTCGATTATTGGTGTTGAGCTAAAGGCGTCCATGATAATCTATATCAGGGTGTACAGAGAAGATCGTCTCGTTATGGTAGATAATGTGGTAAACATTATCTCGTATGGGTGAAGATGCTACTTTGGATCTTATAGGGTGCTTGTGAGAGTTCTTATGTTCAGTCACGTTGTGGTGAGTCGATTGACTGATTTAGTCAATCAGTTGTATAATTCTCAGTGGTGATTCTATAATGAATAAAGAGGTCGTAGCCGTTTGGTGGATGTAGACAATATGACACACATTGTGTATATTGTTGAACCTCGTTAAATCCGTGAGTACTTTACTTCTTGTTGCTTTGTTTTTGGCTTGCATCTATGTGGTTCTCTTTCTCTTCTTCTTATCTTAGATCATAGTAAGGTTCATGGAGCAATCCGAGAGATCAAGTGTTTCTTGTTAGCTAATATGTTTCCGCAAGATTAGCACGTAGATAGCTCTGAACCCTAACAATTGGTATCAGAGCTTTAGGCTGGATAAAAGGTTTGAAGAGAGAAGTTTTAAGTTTTCTGGATTGGAAGAAAATTTTGAAGACGAATTTGGTTTCATCAAGTATGTGAGGATTTTATGTTACAACTTCCGAAGATGCAGAGTTTGATGTTTTCAAGTGAGTATGAGATCTGATTTTATCAGTTTTGGGAACAACGCAAAGTGAAGTGTACTTCGAAAGGAATGGGATTATATCAGGTAATCTACATTCGATATGGTCAAGAATTGTTGTCTTGATGTTTATGGTGCTCTACATTGGAGATTTGACATTGATACTTATTGGAGCGTAAACCTTATGCATGGCTTCAAGTAAGTTTATTTATTCTCTATACTTCATACTATTCTTGGAACTGTTTGAAAGACCTGCGTAGTAAGTTTAATCGGTCTTTGCTTGGCAAGACACAAGAAGGCAAGAATATTATAGTTGGGATACAAATATTAATTTGTATGTTTGTGGAAGTAAAGACGGAATATAAGCATGTCAAAGTCTCATTATTGTTCCAAACCAAGCAAACAATAATTTGGTTATCAATCGTCATCAATTGGATTATGTTGCTCCTTGTATTTAACCTGAAGATGAAGAATGTGAACATGGATTCATACTCGTTCTGCCTTAGTTGTTTGTTGCAATAAGGATTTGGGAAAATCTCGTAGTAGGTTTCGTTTTGGAAATATTGTCCGTTGGACAGGGTTTGATATGTTCCAGAAGTAAAGAGTTTGATTTTCAGTCTTAGTATTTGAAGCATGTGGCTACAAATAAGTTGCAGGACATGGATCATTGGATGATATGTGATATTGTTTGTGATGGAGCTATGGATTCTTATTATTGTATAAGAAGCAGTTTGTTAGGGTTTGTTTGTCTGTGTTGAAGTTTGGCATTGTCCCGGGTAGAACAATGTTTTAGAGTTTCTCTCGTACTGTTTCCGATGGAGAAGCTAGATAGTTTGTGTTCTTTTGATTCTTTTCGATGACGTTCAATCGAAGAGTTATTTTTTTTATACACCATTTGAAGTCGATCGGAGCTAGTTGAAGTGCAAGACCATTGTGAGAAACAGGTTGGTCTATTTGTGTTGCGGATACGTTCTTATTTTGGTAAAGACCCATTGTGAGGAATTAAAAAGGTATCACTTGGACACTTCAAGAGTTTAAAGAATAAAGATACAATACTACAATGTGTATGGTGGTGTGGCTACAGGAGCTAGAGCATACTACTTGGAGAAAACACAGTGCATGAATTCGAGTGGGCTACAATTTCGGCGTGTTTTTCCATCAACCTTTTATCATGCATTGGCTATTTGATTTCCCGATGATCAGTGTGAGACTTTCTGTTTGAGAGAACAACATTATATCAATGATAATATTTGTGGGTTTGCTCATCTGCTATAGTTATTGAAATTGATTTCAATAGTGACAGAGCCCATAGAGATGAAGGTAGAAATTTCTATTGAGAAATTTTTTTCAGCAACGATATAGTTTCCGTCAAGTTATAAAAACAATAGCGTCTTGAATTTCTTAGATCTTGAGGAAGTTACCGAAGGTTTCAGATTATGGCTGGGTGTGATTGGGTCTTTGTGTGAAGACGTATTATCATATTTCGAACGTTGGTGTACGTTTTTGGAGCAAGATTGGTAAAGGGATATGCATAAGACAGAATGTGTGACTTTATGCATTGTTACGAGGGTAGTAGTGAATTCTTCGACGATGGTCACAGTTCTATCCGAGTCCGATTGTGTTGTGGTTTGACTGTCATGAAGTCGAAACTACATGCTTACTTAACAAATTGATAAAAGACTATCTTGACAATTATGCTTGTAAAAGGACATTGTTGTCAAAGCCCATTGAAGTTGCTGAGGTGATGTAGAAAATGATGGTGTGTCAGTTGTTGAAGTCTCTGTGAAGCTGGACATGTGTTTGGTATGTATGAAATGGTTAGAGATATTATGAGCTTTTTTAAAAGGAGTAAAACTGAATTGGGGAAATATGATCACAGAATCATGATCCAATCGGAATAGGCTCGTAAAGCAAGATTCATAAATATGAGCTCGATAATGGAACGCAGTGGCAATGATCCATGGATTGGTTGTATTTGGTGCCAGTTAGAGTCATACTCAATATGCTTTGGCACATACAAGATAGCTAGTTTCTTGGAAGCTAACATGGAGGCTGGTTTATTATAAACTAGCCTGAAGTAACTCGTTAACTCGCTTTCGTGGACATGCTCGTGGAAAGGAGAAAGTGTGTGATCAGTTGTTTGAAGAAACAATTGACTTGGTTGGAGTTTAAAGACAAAATTGAACTTTGTGGTTCTGCTAAGGTAATTCTTAGGCATACGCATGGAGTCTATTGTGGTAGTTTCAATTGATGATCGAGTAGTTATGGATGTCAACCCTAACAGATGTGGTGCGCAACTTGGAGTTAGTGGCTTAAAAGAGCGTAACATTAACTTAGGTGGAGTAAAGCAGGCCAAGACGGAGCTGTGTTCGTATTATGGAACAAGTTCGAAGGTGGCGAAGGCTCAAAGACGCATAATGACTGTAACTAAGTTCGATTGGTAGCATATGGTCAATGATCGTGTATGGTCTGATTGAGTTGGCATGCAATATACTATAATGATGTCAATCAATGTGGAGTTGTGAACATAAAGGAGTAAGGTGTATTTTCTCAAAGATGTTGCATAACGGGTGATCATATGATGATAGTTGTTGAGATGGTCAGATTTTTCACCGTGGTGGATATTTGTACAATCACCGGTAGGTTGGATTGTTAAGTCTGAGTTGGTGACGTTCAAGTTTGGTTTGATCTCTTCTGGTGGAGGTTCTATGGAACAATTTGGATGAACTACATTTCGGTTTGATTCCTATTGAGGATATGTAGGCAACCAGTGATAGTGCAATCGATGTTCAGAAGATAAAGGGTCATGTGATTTTCAATGTTGTTGTAGTAATAAGATTCGTTCAAGACTTGTGAAAGCAGATTTTATACTTAATTTTAAATAAAAAAAATATAGGAAACTTAAATAAAAGTGATATGAAAAATATGGAGAAGACTGGGGCTATGGATTCCACTAATTACTAATATCAAAGTGATTTATATTCTCTAATTATAATTATGCAAATCCTTCATTCAAATTAATTCTTAATATTGCAAAAGTTAATTTTTTAGAAATAACAATTGTAAATCGAAAGTATGGGACATCAAAACCCTAGGCTAGCATGCTCCATCAATTGAAATAACAATTGTTTAACAAAACCATTTTATCTATTTATTTATCAAGGCAAATAATCATATAATAATTGCATAAATTAAATAAAATAGAGATTACCACATTTAATTGGCGAAATAGCTTCCTCTGTCGCCCCAGAGGATGGGTTTAGCTCATCATTGTGTAAACTTGCTCAAAATATTGATTCATGCTCAAAATTTGTTTACAAAGATGAAATGGAGAGAAAATAATGAAAATCGGGTGTTTGCAACGTTTATAATTGTTGCAAAACATTGTTACAAAGAACGATAAAAAAGAATTCATGTTGTTGTATCTCTACGACCCTCGTGTGGCTGTCGTTGTCACTGTTGATAAACGACTGCCTCTGGTGGTCTTTTGTTCTTCGTGTTCTTGGTGCAGCAGCATAAACAGAGTTCTGAAAACTCTTGATTCACGCCTCTTGAGCTCTCCTCTCGACCCCAAACTCTCCGTCCTGGTTCTATGTAATCCTAGGAACCTATTTATACATCATTGCGACATTGAATCTCCCAAAATCTCTTTATTTAATCCCATTATTTCTTTTATTCTCGAAAATATATTGTTTCCAAAAATCATTTTCCTACGCGTCTGCAGCTGTATTTCTTTCCTTCTATACCTTATTCACGCTCCAGAATATCGATCAACTCTTCCAAGCACGTGCAGTACACGTTTAAATTCCCCACAACTCGTGCAAGCTCATGTTTTTCCTCCAACTCCCTGTTTGGATTAAACCAAGTTATCTGATTATTTGATGGGGTTGTAGTAGATAGGATTCGTTTCAGACTTGTGAAGGAAATGGAATTTTTAGATTTAATAAAAATATATATACAAAAATATTAACAATGGGCGAGAGGTACTGGGACTAAGGATTTGGCCGAATTCACTACACAGGTTCATTCATATATTCTTTGACAATTTAAAACTCAATAAAATTAACATGGACTCTGATTTTGCCAAGATAGATTCTCAAAACATCGATTGTAAGTCCTAAGCATGATGTATCAAAACAACTAAGATAAGCATACATCATCAAATTAAATAACAACCAATTAATTCAAATCATATTTCAATTTTAGATTAATGCAAAAGTCATAAAAAAAGAATAAAATAAATTACCCCAAGGATGAAATTCAGCCTCCTCCGTCGTTCCAGTGTTGGGTTTTAGCTCCTCATGATGAAAACACGCTCAAAAAATATATTTTTATAGCTCAAATGGTGTTTACAATGAAGAGAAGAAGAGAAAATGGTGTAAAACTGTAATCTGCGACGCACAAAAAGCGTCACAGAATGAACGATAAAAAATAAGTGCTGCTGCTGTTTAGACTGCACTGCGACCCAGGGCTGTGCGTCTTAGACACTGTTGATAAACCACTGTCCTTGCGAGTCTGTTCTTCGTGTTCTTGGTGTTCTTCATCATCAGCAGCAGCAGAAACAGAGTTTCATCAACTCTTGATTTCTGCTTCTCTGGACCTTCTCTCGACCCCAAACTCTCGACACCAATTCTCTGTGATACCAGAAATCTATTTATACTCCTCAGCCTCATTTAATCACGCCATAACTCAAGATAATTCTCTCTTTACTCGGCTTAAATAGAAAATATTTTTTGGATATTTTCTTCCTTTAATTAGCTCTCCACGCGCTGAAATGATGTATAAACACTCCAAACATGATCTTACACGCTGTAGAATTGATTCAACACTCTCCAAACACATGAGTACACGTCTAAATTTGATGTGATCGTGTGATATTCATTTCTTGAACGTGCTTCCTGATTTCTTGATTGCGATGATTCCATCCAATTATGATCGATCCTAACACCCAAAATGTCTTCCTCTATCCATATCACAAATACCCATTGAAAATCAGAGGTTTAATCGAACTCTAACCCCTCCAAAAATCGATCGACCCAACTGCCAGTGAGAAGAAATATTTTCCCGCCTTTTTCCAAAATTTGAATTATGAGAAGAAAAGTGTCCTCCCCCTAATCCTGTACGTGTGTCCCTTTAGCAATTGGGGTGGAAATAGTAATTTTTGGTGGAAATAGTAATTTTTCTGGGTTCTTCCAGGACATTTCTGGGATGTTTCCGGTGCACTTCTGGGGTACTTCCGGTGCGCTATCAACGGAGCTCCAAACGCCGCATTTTAAACCAATTTCGCCTCAAAAGATTATTTTTCCAAAAACACCTATAAATAAATAAAACACCATAATAAGTATAAAAATGGGCACTAACAGTATATACAAATGAGATATTATAGACACATAAATGCGTCTATCAAATACCCCCAAACTTATTATTTGCTAGTCCTCGAGCAAAATTTATTTTTGAAAAGATAAAAAGACTACACTTAGCACGTGCAGCAGGTCGTTAAACCGCTAGGTGGCCCTAGAGGCGGAGTGTTGTCTCCGGAGGGTTTACCAGAGGTGTACCCACAAAACCTTTGCTCCTAATTGGTCACAAGTATCCAAAGATCTATGAGGACATACGTATTCTCAACCTATCTCCAAGTAAGTAGAATGCCAGAGAAATTAAAGGTGTCAGCTCTAAAGCTGACTGAAGAAAAGGGGAGACACATCCACACGACTGCTAGATAAAGAGATATCCGTTACACAGCTAGATAAACATTGTAAGATGCGTCCGCTGCTTTACAGCTGGATAAGATTAGGAGAGAGATAAAAATGAGAGGGACATCTGCTACACAGCTGGACTAATTACGTGAGATGAGTTAAACCAGTGCTAGAAAGATCTTGTGCCAGATTGAAAGCAGACTAACAAAGCAACCAAAATGCATGTTTCTTCGACTCTCTCACGGTGCTCAGTAGAAATAACGTCTTCTTCGGTCTTCAACTGTTGATGATAAACTCTCGAACCTCATAGAACCTTGATAATTAACTCTTCTCTTCGATTTCTTGCTTGACTTATAAATTTCTTCTTCCCTATGGCCTTATCGAACAAAAAGAACGTAATGATGTTTCATTTTTTTTTATTTTTTTTTTTTGAAAAAAAAAATTACAAGACAAAAATTTACATGGCCATGAGAGAAGTACTTTCAAAACTTGGATCTTCGCAACTTGTGATGTCTTGGTATTATGGATTCTAACAACTTATATCATTTTCTCTTATAACTTCAACTTTGATTTTTGAATTATTCTCTTCTATTGTTGCTTCTAAACCTAAAACGTCTTCAACTTTCTTCATAGATTTTGATGTCGCTCCACTTGTTGATGATGATAAGTTTCTACTGAGAGAGAGTCGCAATCCAGTAACTAAGACTACATTGTGAGGTTGCTTTGTCTTTCTGGCATTTCCCTGACCTACTTGCCTTTCCATCATGTATGGTTAGGTCCAGCACGGTTACCCTCTAAAAGGAACAAGTTCTCTCCTGAATTTCAAGGATCTCAATGTCTTTTTCTCTAATGTCTCAATAAGTTGTTATCTCTAGCATTCCAATTTCTATCTTTTCGGTGAGAAACAGTATGTAGACTTAGCTAACCGGATTCCATGTGACGCTAGAAGTTTCAAAAGTGCAACTAAAAAGTTTCTCCCATACCCCCAAACTTAAATCTAACATTGTCCTCGATGTTCTAAAGATAATATTAAAAGCATGAACAAGGAGAAACTGTTACCAATGAAGCAAAAGAGATAAGGAAAGATATTACCATGTCGCATGAATATTGGGTTACCTCCCAAGAAGTGCTAAGTTTAAAGTCTTCAGCCAGACTAAGTAAGGACTAGTCACCACGTAGAATCATATAGTAGTAGCCGGAATAACTGTGGGTCATCTAGATCAAAAAGTGTTACCCACAAGAAGAGGAAACTGCAACAGACCAAGAAGATACCGAACATACCCTTGCTTAAGACAACTACATATAGTTTTGGTTCAGGTTCAGGCTCTATAAAAGGGTCTAAATAAAAGGTTTTCATCGGTTGGATTTCCTCAAAGCTAAGATCCGGTTCAGGTATTAGAGTCTGGAAAAACTCAACTAAGAACTTAGAAGCACATAACAACAACCTGAATAATTGGGGACCCTCTGAGTCAATTAGATTAGACTCACAAAGTTGACCATAATAAAGGTCATTCTTAAGAAAATGTGTCGACCCTAATATCCTAAAGTAATTAGGTTTAGTCTCAAAACTTAATATCCGACACATCTGAAAATCATATGTTCCCACAATTGGAAGAAAAGTTTTTGGTGGGAAAACAAAGTCAATCTTGGTATCATAGCCTGGGTTAACCATATCAACCAGAGGATGGGTTTCTAACAACTGAGATTCTCTATGGACATCATTAGGTTCGGGAAAACATGTATGAAGATAATCTTGTAATATGGTTGAGGCATAAATGTCAAGTCCTACACGAGGGAACTTTCTAAGAGTTAAAGCACATGGAGAATGATAATCACCCCCAAACTTAGTGTTTTCTATGTCTCTAGAAAGACTAGTCACAACTTCCCTAATTTCTAGGTCATCAGATTCCTGGAAATGGTCAATTGATTCTTCTAAGTCAGGTTCATCCTCACTCATCTCTACGAGTTCATATTCTTCGTCTAGAACTATTGTTTCTAAATCGCTAGACTCTAAAACATTATTCTCAGAATAAACTCGTTCTTCTAAATCATTATCGGCTTTGTAAACAGGAAATACTACATCGTCTAAAATGAGGGTATCTCTAGTCAAATCCTCGTCCTTTTGAATAGGTGAATAATTATTAAAATTATTTGGATTTGAACTAGAAATAATATTATCATTGTAAAGCTCAATTGTAGTAACCATTTCCTGATCACTATTCCTACATAAGTATGATTCTCCATCAACACTATCCTCATCATAATAACATGAAAAAGATCGAACCTCATCAAAACAAGTAGTGCTACCAATTCTAACCTTGTCATCTTGATTATGAAAATAACTATCCTCATTTTTAAGGGTATTATTGGAAACACTATATTGGAAAGTAAGATTGTTTCGAGCAAGTCTTTCGTTCGTCTCAGCCATCAGCTTGAGGGATTCCTCTATAGAAATTTCACTCATTATTGTAGTTCTTTCGTCTAGAATTACACTATTCATCTCAGCTAACTTACGCGTCGACTCAGCTAACTCCCTGAGGGACTCTTCTAAAAGAGGAATAGGAACAGAGGGATCATAAAAAGGACTACTTTTCAATAGTTTGATTGTATCCTCTAGAGACGAAGAACTAGTACTATAATATTCTTGCTCGTAAGACTGATGCATGTGTGGATAGTAATTGGGCTCACCAGGGTATGACCCATATCCTTCCAAATGATGGCGTTCCCAACCACTATTCCCAACATGGTCATAGAAAGGATGATGTCCATATTCAAATTCAGGTCGATAATCATTGTATTTGCTTCTATCATACCAGTTCGACATTCTTAATTGCAAGGGAATTCTACACAATCACAAACAAGGCTGACTCGACCAAATCAAACCTATAAAATCTAGCAAACAACAAGCATGATGGCTCCACTTAGATTGTTTCTAGACCAACTTCTAATCCTTCGAAAGGGAATTCGTTACAATTTAAGTAAACCCCTCTGGAATCAATCCGAGTCAAAGTAAGTTGAATTGAGGCGATGGAAGCTCAGTGGAGCTTTGATACCCACGGCCTCACCGCTATCACAAGGCGGCGCAGTCACGCATTCAACTCACAGAAACCATCATGAACTTCAAAGTATGCTAATTAAAAGAGTAACCAATATTTTTCGAACGACTTTCCTATTAAGCTCGTTACCCTATAGGTCTCGTTCTAGTCAAAATTTTAAGCTTAGGTTCGCGTTTGGTTTCGTTTTCCTAAGGCGGGCAAGAAGGAAACGGTGATGAAATCCGAGTCCTTATCTTAATTTGGCCAGGCCTTGCCCTTTACTAGGAAATTAAAACAACCGTATTCAAATCCTCAGCATATATTCACCTTAAGGAATACAATAAACCCGCTGACAGGGGATTCGCGGGTGTTTCGAAAGCTTACCTCCTGTACCAGATGGGCGAAGAACCGCTGAAGTCGACTCGGGCCACGACTCCTATGTCATGTGCGAACCTGAGGGGCCGAGAGGATATTGTAATCGTCGTCCTTCCCTGCAAAAAGTTTTATATTTAATGTACCCTTCCTTAGGGTTTAAAAAAAATAATTGTCCAAGTCTAAAGTCCAAATAAAGTGCAAAAGAAAAGAAAAAAAAAATAATTACAAAAAATGGAAGGTCTCTAAAAAAAATAAAAAAAATAAAATCTCTCTCTTTTTTTTTTCTCTCTTTTTTCTTTATTTTTTTGCTTTGTCTTTTTTCCTTGTCTTTTAGCTTTAATCTTTGATTCCAAGGTCTTTAGTATCCAACTTCAAACCTGTAATACAAAGACACAACCAAAGAGACGTAAAAAGAACAAATGGAATAATAAAAAATAATAAAAACCTAAAAATTCTACCTAAGCACAAATCCGCGTCGGCGGCGCCAAAATGATTAATATTTTTGATGGGGTTGTAGTAAATAGGATTCGTTTCAGACTTGTGAAGGAAATGGAATTTTTAGATTTAATAAAAATATATATACAAAAATATTAACAATGGGCGAGAGGTACTGGGACTAAGGATTTGGCCGAATTCACTACACAGGTTCATTCATATATTCTTTGACAATTTAAAACTCAATAAAATTAACATGGACTCTGATTTTGCCAAGATAGATTCTCAAAACATCGATTGTAAGTCCTAAGCATGATGTATCAAAACAACTAAGATAAGCATACATCATCAAATTAAATAACAACCAATTAATTCAAATCATATTTCAATTTTAGATTAATGCAAAAGTCATAAAAAAAGAATAAAATAAATTACCCCAAGGATGAAATTCAGCCTCCTCCGTCGTTCCAGTGTTGGGTTTTAGCTCCTCATGATGAAAACACGCTCAAAAAATATATTTTTATAGCTCAAATGGTGTTTACAATGAAGAGAAGAAGAGAAAATGGTGTAAAACTGTAATCTGCGACGCACAAAAAGCGTCACAGAATGAACGATAAAAAATAAGTGCTGCTGCTGTTTAGACTGCACTGCGACCCAGGGCTGTGCGTCTTAGACACTGTTGATAAACCACTGTCCTTGCGAGTCTGTTCTTCGTGTTCTTGGTGTTCTTCATCATCAGCAGCAGCAGAAACAGAGTTTCATCAACTCTTGATTTCTGCTTCTCTGGACCTTCTCTCGACCCCAAACTCTCGACACCAATTCTCTGTGATACCAGAAATCTATTTATACTCCTCAGCCTCATTTAATCACGCCATAACTCAAGATAATTCTCTCTTTACTCAGCTTAAAGAGAAAATATTTTTTGGATATTTTCTTCCTTTAATTAGCTCTCCACGCGCTGAAATGATGTATAAACACTCCAAACATGATCTTACACGCTGTAGAATTGATTCAACACTCTCCAAACACATGAGTACACGTCTAAATTTGATGTGATCGTGTGATATTCATTTCTTGAACGTGCTTCCTGATTTCTTGATTGCGATGATTCCAGCCAATTATGATCGATCCTAACACCCAAAATGTCTTCCTCTATCCATATCACAAATACCCATTGAAAATCAGAGGTTTAATCGAACTCTAACCCCTCCATAAATCGATCGAGCCAACTGCCAGTGAGAAGAAATATTTTCCCGCCTTTTTCCAATATTTGAATTATGAGAAGAAAAGTGTCCCCCCCCTAATCCTGTACGGGTGTCCCTTTAGCAATTGGGGTGGAAATAGTAATTTTGGGTGGAAATAGTAATTTTTCCGGGTTCTTCCAGGACATTTCTGGGATGTTTCCGGTGCACTTCTGGGGTACTTCTGGTGCGCTATCAACGGAGCTCCAAACGCCGCATTTTAAACCAATTTCGCCTCAAAAGATTATTTTTCCAAAAACACCTATAAATAAATAAAACACCATAATAAGTATAAAAATGAGCACTAACAGTATATACAAATGAGATATATTAGACACATAAATGCGTCTATCATTATCCAGCCAAATTTGATCGAAACAAACACCCATACCAGTTCTGTTAGGACATATCACAACTACCCATGAAGTTTCAGCAATTGAATCACACAAAAACTCCTCCAAACATTCGATCGAAATTTTACCAGTGAAGTGAATATTTTTCCCGCCATTTTTATTTTTGAAATGTTAAAGATGAAGTGCTCCTATCCTTTTCTGGGGTGCGAATAGCAGATGGGCGCTGAGGACAAATTTGGGTGCTGAGGATGAATTTGGGCTACACATAACTTTGGGTGTCCCTTAGCCAAATCTGGGGTCCGTATAGCAAATGTCCTCCAGGGGTCCAAATAGCACTTTTTGAGCAACTTTTTCCTCACAAGTGTATTTCTCCAAAAACACCTACACAAACATAAAAACACCATAATAAGTACAAAATCAAGCACTAACAATAGAGACACTGAGGACAATTCAGACACAAAAATGTGTCTATCAGTGGGATAACAGTTGATCGTCTCATGCATGAATGCATGATCCGAGGTGGAGAATTGTAAGGAAACGTGGGTTTCCTAGTTTAGGTTAAATTCTTAGTTTGAGTTAATTACCATATTAAGATGGGATAACTAAATTGATCATGGTTTCCTAGTATGAGTTGGTTTCCTAAATCAAGGAGGCTAATACTTGGGAACCAAGTTTGTGACTCCTATATAAGGAGGTCTGATGTAATTTTCAATTGAGTTGTAGTAATAAGTTCGTTGAGACTTGTGAAAGCAAAAGATTTTAGACTTATAAAACTTATAAATAGAAAATTTATTGCAAAATTGATTTCAAGATATTAAAAGTAACCAAGACATTAAATTCCACTATTACACATGAATGAACGATACCAAATATGTTTCAAAACTCTAACTATCCTTTAAGTCATTTATTTCTTAATTCAAACATAATCAAACATATTCCCAAATATAAATTGTATTCTCTAAGAATAGACTATCAATCAATTAAACGAAGTATAATCTATCAAATTGAATCACAAGTAATTAAGAAAATTATGTGAACATTTAGAACTCCGCAAAAGCGGTGATTGAATGAATTATAAATTGTAAATTAGAGAAAATAAAATTGTTACCAATCATTCGTGCATAGATAGCTTCATCCATTTCCTTGGTTACACGAGAATTAGCTCATCATCATGGAAACACGCTCAAAATTCATTTTTATTGCTCAAAGGGTGTTTACAAAGATGAAATGGGAGAAATAATGATAAAACCGGGTTTGTAACAATTTTATTTGTTACAAAATGAAAAGAACGATAGAACAGTACTGTCGCTGATTCTGTAGCTCTACGACCCACGCCTGTGTGTCGTTTCCACTGTTGAAAAACGACTGTCTTGGATGGTCTGTTCTTCGTGTTCTTCAGATGAGCAGCAGCAGAAAAATATTTTTGGTGGTTCTGATTATCGCCTCTGTCTTCTCCAAAACTCTCCCAAACTCTCCGTCCTCCCTCTATGAGTCCCCAACACACTATATATAGACTCCAGAAGCTCAAATATTCGAACATTACTCCATATAATTCCCGTATCTTCCCCATTAAATGGAAATATCTTCCACGGGATAATTTCCCTTTTTGAGTTTCTCACGCTGATTACTGGCCATAGACGCACTCCAAAACGTTCGAAATATCTTCAGAAGGAGTCCAATTCACTCCAGATACACGCCAGACACATGAAATCCCGTGAATTTCTCCATGAAAATACGTCCCCTGTTTTGGAAAATCTCCGTAAATAAAGAGATTTGATTCCTTAAGAATACTTTCGAGACACGTACGCAACCCTGTTTACATGGTAAGAGTTTTATATTTCATTAAACTCTTAAGAATACACCCAAAAATCTCTCCACAACCTCTCACAGTTGAGAGTAAAATTTCCCACCAAAATAAAATTCAAACGTGGAAGATGGAGTGCCCTTATCCAAATACAGTGTGCGAATAGCAAATGGGTGTTGTGGATGAATTTGGGCTACACATATCCATGGGTGCTCCTTAGCCAAATCTGGTGTCCGTATAGCAAATGTCCTCCGGGGTTGCTCCGAGTGATTTTTCCAGCCGAATTTTCCATTTATTCCCAAAAAATACCTACAAACATACAAAACACCATAATAAGTACGAAATCGAGTACCAACGATATAGAAAATTAAGGACAACTTAGACACAAAAATGTGTCTATCAAGGTCTAGGCTAAGTGTTTTAGTCATGGAATCCTCAATGTAAATCTCGTAGAGATGTGAGGGATTCATCCCACCTATTGAGGTGGTTATGTGAGAGACCTAATGGTGGAAGGAGTACATCATTATGGTGCTTATGGGATACCTATCGATGTTGGAAGATATGTCGTTATGGAGTATTCATGTGGAGATGTTGGTAAGACATCTTGTTAAGGAGAAGATCATCTTGGTGGTGTTGGATTAGATTATTGGTGTTGAGCTAAAGGCGTCCATGATAATCTATTATCAGGGTGTGCAGAGAAGATCGTCTCGTTGTGTTAGATAATGTGGTAAACATTATCTCGTATGGGTGAAGATGCTACTTTGGATCTTAGAGGGTGCTTGTGAGAGTTCTTATGTTCGGTCACGTTGTGGTGATCGATGGATTGATTTAGTCAATCAGTTGTGTAATTCTCAGTGATGATTCTATAATGAATAAAGAGGTCGTAACTGTTTGGTGGATGTAGACAATATTACACACATTGTGTATATTGTCGAACCACGTTAAATCCGTGAGTACTTTATTTCCTATTGCTTTGTTTATGGCTTGCATCTATGTGGTTCTCTTTTTCTTCTTCTTATCCTAGATCATAGTAAGGTTCATGGAGCAATCCGAGAGATCAAATATTTCTTGTTAGATAATATGTTTCCGCAAGATTAGCACGTAGATGGCTCTGAACCCCAACATTTACATATGCGGGGATAAGGAGGGCTTAAATTTTGATAGATAGTTATTTAGGTATAGCCTTGTTAGATGATGAATGCACCCTTAAGAAAAATAGATTGGCTTTTGCTAGGATTTGTATCGATATAAATTTGGATTTCGCATACCCTGCTATCATTTCACCGTTGATTGATGAAAAATTCTACATGGAACTTCCAGTTGAATATCAATGAAATCCTCTCAAATGTGAACCTTGTAAGGTACTCTGTCAAGTACTGCCCAACGAAAAGGAATACAAGATGGTTCCCTAAAAAGACAGGGTGTTGAATGTTTTTCCAAGGACACCTTTAGGAGTACCAATTTCATCTAATACAAGTATTGATGAAGCAAATAATACTGAATATGTTGTAAGTGGTGGGTCTTTTGGGCCTAAGATAAGTAATGATGGAGGTGTTACCACTAACGAGGAGGAAAAGTCTAGCATGGCAGGGGAATTGATTGGTAATCTAAATGAAATTGATAGGGGATGTAGGACCATATCTACAAGTATATCAAATACAGATGTTTCAGCTCAAAATGTAGAATCTATGAGTGATGGTGCTTTAAATTCTTTATCAATTGTTTTAAGTGTTTCCCAGGGAGCAAGCCACACTGCAGGACTGGCCGAGGCAATTATACTATTTTTTTTCTTTTTGGAAAAGGTGTAAATGTTACAGAAGCGGAGAGAAGAAGCACTTCTGGCACTACACAAGTTTCTGCTGGGGTAACTGAGATATAGACATGAATTAGTATTCAAATTCCTTAGCTGCAAAGGGGATGGTTTCAGTGGAAGGATGTGGTGATGGGAAGACAGACAGTTCAGCCGGTGATTGGACTTTCGTTAA
Organism: Papaver somniferum; assembly: GCF_003573695.1. Classification (NCBI taxonomy): domain Eukaryota; kingdom Viridiplantae; phylum Streptophyta; class Magnoliopsida; order Ranunculales; family Papaveraceae; genus Papaver; species Papaver somniferum. The sequence goes on along the minus strand of NC_039365.1, from coordinate 7,994,328 downwards.
AGTGAAGATGATCTCTCTCTAGAAGGGAAAGCTGCAACAATCACCAAAAAGGAACCCCTTTATGGTGTTGTAGTTACCTAAAAATGGTGAAGGGGTACACGTGAGATTTAGGGTTTCTGAGTGTGAGTTTCGGGAGGTTGAACACAAACAATCTTCGCGTAAATCACGCACAATGGCCGTTCAAACGACTGCTTTAGTCACGGTAGGAGATATGGCTGGTCTTAGGGAGGGAAGCTGGAGAGAGAGAGAGAGTAAGAGTATTCTGAGTTTTGCAGAAAAATTGTTTTGACTTGTTGAGAGAAAGTTGTCTTAGCTTGGAGAAATTAAGGACCTGTTTATACCCGAATTCTCCGATCACTAGTCGGTCAAATAGGGTTTTCTTATCGTGCAGAGCACTCTACCTGTATTATCAGGAATAACTAAGGATAAGTGAAAGCGTCCTTATCGTTGATTCTTTTGAGCGACTTCACTCTCTTTCTTATAATGAGAAAATATCTGGGTATTTCTTATAATGAGAAAATACCTGGGTATTTCTCACACGTGTCGTAGACCGCCAAACCAAAACCCTAATTGATATCCCCCCATTTGTTTATGAATGAAGTAGACTTTATGACAACGTGTTTGACAGGGTAAGATATTTTCTGTAACTGACGTGGGTCAGATAGAAAAATATTCCCTCATTTACGGCTAGGATGAGTCATGCGTTGGTTAAAGAATGCCTTGAAAATTGTGTGTAGTGTTGCCGGTCCACATGTGACTTGTGAAAGTCAAATACTTGCTTGTGGGTCCCTTATTTGGGCGTGTGGAGCTCATGTGATCTATTTCACGTTTTTTGGATAAACATGCAGGATTTAGATTCAATTTACTAGCTGTGAGCATGTTTGAGAAGCTGAAAAAGAGGTATGTGCCTTAGGTGAGGCTTATACCTAAGTCTCGTGACCGTACAAGACCCTAAAATGAGCCTGTATTACGCAGAGATAGTGGGACCAGCTGGGGCTTATTCGATAGAGTTTGAGTCTTTCTCAGTTTGGCGGACTAATAAATAGGCCAATAATATCTTTTTTTTTATGAGACTATCTCAACAAGACTTACATAATATTTATCTTTGACCAGCATATCTCGCATGGATGTGCTAGGAGTCAATCGTGACTTTGTACATATCATGAGGCAGACAAGACCAGTGTATCTCAAGAGGGTATTCAAGGAGTCTTTCATGAGGCCCATGGGTAGAATGGTTAGTGTATCTCGCGAGGATGTTCTAGGAACTATTCATGAGGCCTATGTAAGACGAGTCCTTCAATAGAAATGACCATTTGTATCTCACGGGGTTGTACTCGGAATCAGTCTCTGATCTTAGATAGATGAGAATGTCGTACTTACCGAGACATTAAGTCTCTGCTCATACTCATGAGTCAGTCATGAATGTTCGATGGTTTTTTAGAGCCTACACGACCATCATGTCTCGCATAATCGTGGCATCATGACCAGCATGTCTCATGGACGTATGCTAAAAATCATGGTTATAAGTGCCTTGTAGACCAAGGGCTGAATCTCTTGCGAGAGTTCATTCCGATCCATGGGGACTAACTTATGTCTTTCAGAAACGAGGGAAGAACTTGTCTTTTAACGATCAAGGCTGAAATCAAGTCTAAATTTCATCTTTTCGTAGCGAAGGTTGAAGTTAGGGATAAGCTTGTCTTTTGGCGACGAGGGATGTAGTCAGGGCTGAACTTGAATTTTAAGCACCTAAGCCGGTAATCAGGGATGGACTTGGTATTTTGACAGCGAAGACTAAGGGCAAGGCTGAGCTTCGTCTTTCAACCGCGAGGACTGAGCTCGAGGTCAAACTTCGTCTTTTAGCGACGAGTGTATATCATATCTTCGAAACCTTCATTATATGTTGAGCCTCATCTTTTGAACTCCATTGTATCCTTAGGCATCGAGGGATCTTCTGAATCACCGCTTGTGCCCCTGATGTATAAAATTACTATTTTACCCTTGGTCTCAAAATTCATTTGAAATGACCATTTTACCCTTCGGTCAAAATTCACCATCTACTGGTATATACTTATGAAAGTAGATTTCCTACTAATCGAATCAAAATTGATATTGATAGTGATAAAACTTTTAAAGATCCATTTGCTAGTGAGGAGAAAAAGGTTCATGAGGAAAAGGATGCGAAGAAAAAGAAAGAGAACTTTACAAGATTTAATGGAATGAATTCCCTAATAAGGATAATAAAGAGAATTTAGGAAGGGGGAAAAGATCTCAAATTAAAAAGAGATTGTCTTAGTTTACGATTATCTGTTTCAGGTATAAGGGTTTTTTTTCTTTCTTTTACCTTCTGTGTTGTTTATGGACTGCATGCTTTTTGTTGGTGTTTTATTAGTTGTGTGGAGGTAGCTTATTTGCTATCCTTTTAGTTTGGCATAGGCGCTCCCTTTATCTGTTTTCCCTTTTCTTTTTTCAATAAAATTTTAACCTTTTCTCTTAGAAAAAAAAAACACACGGAATTATCTAAAGTCAGGTCCATTTAACACACAAAGTGAATTTTGCAAATAAATCAAGTCACTTCGACCAATATCTTGTATTTCAAGTCAATTTTATATTTTAAACCACCAAGTACATTTAGAGCCATAAATTATATTTTAAAGTACGTTGATGATTTTGTGCCATATTGATAAATTTTTTTCATTGTTTGCGAGAATAAAGATCGTTTATTAATAAAAGCCTAATTGAGTAACATTAAAAAGCGTTAAAACACCACAAACCCAATATCATACCAATGGTCAATGAACCCATAAGCTACTAGTAGTATCGAGTGAACTATCCCGGGGCATCTCTGAATGTCAGGCTTAACCAGAGATGACATAAATGAGGCCTTTGCAAAGGTAAGTTATTTGATGTCATGAAATGAATTTTGTCTCTTATCTTCCAATTGAAGGATCAAAATTTGATAATAATTCTTCAATTGGATGTAATCTTCTGTCACGTGCTTTTCTAAGTATGGTTTCTCTCAGGACTAGTGATTGGATACTTACTCTCGGGTACCTTTATTACATTGTCGTATGCCTAAATAAGAGGTATCAGTCAGTTAGTCATTGGGAATTAACACTCCTAATCGATGCTGGACAGATGTCCAGTCTAGATTAGTTATTAGTTTAGGGTTTCCTGTTCGTTATTTGTTTCATTTAAGTGGTATGAACTATCCACTTTGGGTAAGAAGAGTTTAATGAAGTTATAGTTTGGTTGCTGCGGATTAGGTTACTCTAATTCCGTGTAAATTCCTATCAATTTCTTCATAATCTTGTACTAGAACAGTATAATTGGCATCGGAACCGTTTATTCATATCATCATGGTAGTCCAGACTTGGAAGGAGTTACAAGAAACATCAAAATGAGATTGATTCCTTACACTTGAAGGTAAAAAATTTGGCTGTGAAACTCAGTACAACATCGACAAAATATGATGTAAAGTCGATGAAAGTAGAGATTGAAACTACTATGCAGTCACTAAAGGCTGATATCGAAAAGGGTTTTCAATCTCAGTTGGAATTTTTTTCTTCTAATCGAGATCTTAACAAAGATCTCAATGGAGCTCAGGGTTCTAATACTGGTGGATCTCCTTTTACTTCTCATTTGGTGGTCGAGATTTCAATCCACAACATCGTATGCCAAAAGCTTGACTTCCCTAGATTTGACGATGAGAATCCAAAAAGCTGGATACAGATGTGTGAGAATTATTTCAGATGCACAATATACATGACATCAACAAAACCAGGATGACAGCTATCCATATTAATGGTAATGCAACTAAATGGTATGACAATTTTTGTCTTAATAAAACTCATATTACTTGGAAGTGCTTTTGTGATAATATCTGTGTAAGATTTGAGAACCCTGCTCATGATAATATTGTTGGGTTATTCAATTAGTCAGCCCAACTTACTACCGTGGATGCTTATTTTGAGGAATTTGAATATTTAAAGGCACTGTTGTTAAGTGTTCATCAGGATTTTCCTGAGACATATTTCATTGCTAGTTTTATTGGTGGATTAAAGGAAGAACTAAGGAGTTCAGTGCTGATGTTTGACCCCAAAACATTGTTACATGTTTCTCACTTGCTAGAATGTAAGAACAAACCCTTATCCCGCATCAAAAAGTACCTAAAACAGCTCCAAAATATTTTTCTAACTCCTTCTCATGCAAGACCCTTTCCACCAAATACTTTTTCTCCCAAACTTGTAGCTATACCGACTACATCAACTAATATCGAGCACCCACCTAAATCTATCCCAACATTGCCACTCAAAAAACTTACCCCTGATCAAGTACAAGCAAGAAAGTCTAAATGCTTAAGATTTAACCGTGATGAATTCTACAAATGAGGTCACATATGCAAGAAACAATATCTGTGTGTGTTAGTTGGTGAGGAGGCTGAAGAAATTTCTGACACGGGGGTGAATCTGAGCATGATACAGAAGCTGAACCTGTTGTTGAGAGTGACATGTAAATATCACTTCATGCATTGATAGGGAATATATCAGATGACACTATTAGAATACCTGGTTTTGTTAAAAAGAGGGCCATCTCTATTCTAATAGATACTGAGAGTACTCAGTTTTATTGACTGTGCTCTAGCTAATGAGCTACAATGCTCCATTGAGCAAACTGTCAGTCTCTTGGTTACTGTGGCACATGATGATAAAACAGTCAGCTCAGGAATTTTTTCTCAGTTGAATTGGACCATGCAGGTTCACAAGTTTTGTGGGGATTTGAGGCTAATTCCATTGGGAGGGTGTGGCATTGTACTAGTAGCTGATTGGTTGAGAAATCTGGGAGATGTCCTTTTCAATTTGGCAAAGTTGAGTATCTCTTTCAAACACAAGGGTAAGAAGATCACCTTAACTGGAGATCCACAAAAATCTTCACTTATCATGATGAGTGGTACAACAGTAAAGAATTTTTTCCAGAAATACTCTCATGGACTAGTGGGCTAGCTATTCTCCATTTCACCTACCACTTTACAACCCACCATACCACCTCAAATTTCAAACTACTCAACCAATATCCTGATGTTTTCTCAAAGACAAAAACTCTACCACCTCAAAGGAATTTGGACCACAAAATACCCCTTAAACCAAATTTTGAAATAGTCAATCTTAGACCATACAAATGCCCATACATCCAAAAAATAATTGTTGAAAATTTGGTGAATTAAATGCTACATTCTGGCATTATTCAGCCAAGCCACGGTCCATTTGCTTCTCCAATTTTGCTTGTCAAGAAAAAAGAAAACACTTGGAGGTTTTCTGTGGATTACAAAAAGCTCAACAACCTTACCATCAAAGATAAATTCCCCATTCCCATCATTGATGAGCTATTGGATGAATTACATGGTTCTAAATTTTTTACTAAGATTGATTTGAAGTTAGGCTACCACCAGATCAGAGTCTATCCTGCTGACATCCATAAAACTTCTTTCAGGATTCATCATGGTCATTTTGAATTCAAGGTAATGCCATTTGGACTCACTAATGCTCCATCTACCTTTCAAGCTCCCATGAATAATATCTTTCAAGATCATATGAGGAAATTCATTCTTGTCTTCTTTGATGACATTTTGATCTATATCCCTACCTTAGAGGATCACATCACTCACTTACAAACCACTTTAGAGATCCTCAGACACCATCAGCTTTCTGCAAACTTTTCTAATTGTTCTTTTGGCTAAACTGAGATAGAATATTTAGGACACATTATTACAGGAGATGGAGTTATGGCTGACCCTGCAAAAATCTCATCTATGGTGGACTGGCCTATTCCTACAACCATTAAAGGGCTCAGAGGGTTCTTAGGTCTCACTGGTTACTATAGAAAATTTGTGAAAGATTATGGGCTTATTAGTAGACCACTGATTGACTTATTGAAGAAAGATGCTTTTCTCTGGTCCCCTGCTGCCACTACAACTTTTAATCTTCTCAAGATTGCAATGACCACCACTCATGTGCTGGATTTACCTGACTTTAGTAAGCAATTTACTCTGGAAGCTGATGCTCGTGACTAAGGGATTGGAGCTGTGCTACTACAAGAGGATAAACCCACTGCCTTCTACAACAAACCACTTGGTCCAAGAGCTACTGCCTTATCCACTTATGAAAAGGAACTATTGGCAATTGTGAAAGCTGTCACTAGATGGAAGCACTATCTACAAGGTCAGAAATTCATTATAAAGACTGATCATCAAAGTATAAACTACTTCTTAGAGCAGAAGATTTCTATAATACTACAACAGAAATGGCTCATGAAACTTCTTGGGTTTGACTATGAAGTTAAGTACAAGAAAGGTTCAGAGAAAAAAGTGGAAAATGCTCTTTCTAGAAGACCTCATGTACCTGCTAACTATAACTCCATTTTATTGTCACAACCTTCTTGGGCACGGGATATTCTTTATAGCTATGCTTCAAACACTAACGCTCAACATCTGATAGCTTAGCTTACAATCACTCCAGAGATTCCTTCCAAGTACTCTTATGTTAATGGCATTCTGAGATACAAGGGAAAGATATATGTTGGTAGCCTCGCTAACACCAAGAGTATCCATCCACTCTTTAGTTGTAGGAGGTCATTCTGGTATGCAAGCAACATACAATAGAGCAAAAGCTTATTTTTTCTGGCATGCAATGAAGAAGGATATCCTCCTACTTGTCTCAGCCTGTGATATTTGTTAGACGAATAAAATGGAACACACCTTCCCCGCTGGCTTACTTGAACCACTGCCCATTCCATACCATGCATGGCAACACATTTCCATGGACTTCATTGAAGGCATTCCAATGAGTGAAAGAAAGTCTGTAATTCTGGTTGTACTGGATAAATTGATCAAGTACAACCACTTTATTGTCTTATATCATCCTTACACCGCCTCTTCTGTGGCTAGAGAATTCATTTCCAATGTGTTTAATTAAGCTTCATGGCCTACATGCTTTTATTGTATCTGACATGGATAAAATTTTCACAAGCAACTTTTGGTAAGACCTTTTCAAGACACTTGGAACTCAACTGAACTTAAGCACTTGCTACCACCCACAAACTGATGGAAAAAAAGGGTCAACTCTTGTTTGGAAAAAAAAGGGTCAACTCTTGTTTCAAGAAATGGCACCCGTGGCTTCCACTGGAAGAATGGTGGTATAACACCAACTACCACACCATCTTGAAGATGATCCCTTTCCAGGCCCTATATGGTACATTCCACCCCACTTGGCTTTTTCCTCCACTGCCACTACTTCAATTGCTGCTGTTGAGGACTACATGAGACAGAGGGATGATGTACTGACTGTTCTGAAAGATGTCCTTCGCCATTCTCAAGAGAGGATGAAGTTTTTTGCTGACCAAAAAAGATCTGATAGGGTGTTTGCAATAGGAGATAAAGTTTATCTAAAGCTTCAACCTTATAGACAGGCTTCTGTAGCTATAAGAAGAAATTTCAAGCTTGCGGCAAAGTACTATGGGCTATTCACTGAGCTACAGAAGATAGGAGCTATTGCTTATAAGTTGGAGCTACCACTAGAGGCTAGAATCCATCCTGTCTTCCATGTCTCACAACTCAAGAAGAAGATTGGTGCCTCCCATAAACCTTCTCCTACACTTCCCACATTGGATACAAATGGTCAGATTTTGGTCATTCCTGCAGCTGCTTTGGACTCTAGAACTATTATCAGGAGTGGAGTTTTTGTGCCTCAATTACTTATCAGATGGACTAACGCATCAACTGAGGATGCTACATGGGAAGACGCCAAACATATTGCCCATCATTTTCCTAAATTCAATCCTTGAGGACAAGAATTTGCTGATGAGAGGGTATTATCATGTGCTTTTCTAAGTATGGCTGCCCTTAGGACTAGTGATTGAATATTTACTCTCGGGTGCCTTATTACATTGTCGTCTACCTAAATAAGGACTATCAGTCAATTAATCATTGGGAATTAACATGCCTAATCATTGCTGGACAGATATCCGGTGTAGATTAATTACTAGTTTAGGGTTTCCCATTCGTTATTTGTTGCATTTAAGCTGTAAGAACTACCCACTTTGGGTAAGAAAAGTTTAATGAAGTAATAGGTTGGCTGCTGCGGCAGAGGATACTCTAATTCCGATTAATTTCTTCATAATCTTGTATTAGAACAGTACATCTTCTCGATTAGAAATTTCCAAGTTGTCCAAGTTTACTCAAATTAGTTCAAATTTTTTCTCATTAATCTTGACATGGTCCCCAGACTATTCTTATAAGATATTTTATTGTATTTTGAAAACTGCTGGGAGTTGGTAAGAAAAATCATATAATATTATCCCTTGGTAAAAATTGTAGAGAAAATTCCAGATAAGCTAAAAAAAACTCCAACCAAAAATACAATCGTACTTGAAACTTAAAGAGTATATATTTTGAAGTTTGATTAGAGCTTTCTAAAACTGCTCGAGCACATAAATATACCAAAAAACCAACACCTTTCACTGATGGGTCCCAATGACCCACCTCCACCCCCGATCAACAAGGAGTTCACCTATATTGTGTATGTCGGTTTTTGGTGTATGTTTTTATGCTTGGTTTGATAAGAGTTTTTGTAAACAAAAAAAAAAATGAAAATTCAATGTTAAAAGAACTAAGGATTGAACAAGGCTCCTAGAGGTAATTACCAAATTCCACGAAGAAATCCGGACATCAAACCAAAGTCACACCCTTGGATTACATAAAATTGGGTACCTCTCTATTTCAGGCTTTGGTAACTCTCTGTATCAGGAAGTCAGACAGATTTTTCGATTATCTTTCCTTGTTAGAAGTTTAGTTCGGTGGTAATGTAATCGCCAAAATTGCCAATTGATTAAAGGAAAAGGGGAAAATTATATGCTTTCAACGGGGCACATGTTTTGTGGGGTAGTACTTGTTGGACCTGTGCATGACTTTTGTTGCAAAGAGAGACAAAATGGATAGGAAAATATCCTAATTTAATCGGGGGCCATAAATATTAAACGGGGGCCATGATATTTTATTTGTACCCCAAAATATTTGGGGTGTATTAATCCGATCGTGAATATATTGTTTTATCCTTGGTTAATATTTTCTTTTTTTTCAAACAACGATCCTAATTAACGACCCTTTATAGACATTAACGACAATTTAGAGACGTCACTGAAAAAATTCCAATACCATGACGACTCTAAACTGTCGTACATTTCCGCTATTAACGACGAAGATAACGACTCTTCTAAGAGACTAACGGCTGTCTGTAACAACACTTCTAACACATTAACGACTGTTTACAGTCGTCATACACGTAATCAAAACAATAACGACTCTTCCAAAGGGTCGTCAGGGAATTGACTATGTTTATGACGACTCAAAACTGTCGTACATTTCCGCCATTAATGAATCTTCGGCAGTTTAGAGTCGTCACTGAAACAGTCGAAACATTAACGACTGTTTAAGGTCGTCACTGAATTTTTTTATACCATGACGACTTTTCATACAGATCTGGGCAAAAAAAAGAAAAATTGCAGACACAAAATCTGGAAAAAAAAGAAAGAATTAAACTCTAGTTAAATAAAATTATCACGAATTAATTAAGATTATCACTAAATATTTAAGGGCATTTCAGCCATTTAGATTTTTTTTTATAAGGGATGACTCAAATTAGAGTGGAGTGACCTTTTTTGTCCTCTAGTGTAGACTCCCATTTAATTTTTACGGCTCCCAATTGAACCAGGGAAAATATCTGTCGAAATATATCGTTTCCAATACTTGAAAGAATTTTGTCCCAGAAACGTTTTTATATTTTGCTAAACAGAAACGTTTTGGAATGTGTTGAAAGATAACTCAGCATTTTATTCGTGCGAGTCTTTTCTCCGTGGTAGAACAACTGCCTGCTAATAATAATGGTCACCTGTTTGTGTCCAGCACCACCACGGCTGTGGTATATTTTTCTTCTCCACACTATTGACTCTAGGTTACTTCAAAGAGCCGCCTCAAAACTTGACCTTTTAACCATTCAATGAACACGACCTAAAATAAAGGTGGTCCTTGGTTATGACCCATTCAGTGAATACACGACAACGGCTCACTCACTCCCAAATGTTCCATGCATGCTTCATTCTTTCGGATAAACAGCGATTCCGTCCAGAATTAAGACACAGTGATTCTTTCCCGGAATTAAAATATTGTCTTAATTCAGTTCGTCTTGTTTTGTTTGCCGGTGGTGTAACTTGGCTTTAGTCCCTTGGACTCCGTTTGATCCTTTGCTCCGTATATAAAATACTAAATCTTTTCTTACATGCATGTCTCTTGTGCCGTTTCTTAAAAATTTCGCCATCAGCCGACTAAAGATGCTTATAGATCGTAGGTTCATTCGTACACTAACCTCGTATGTCAATGTCTTCCACTGTACAGAGTCATGGTCTTCTTCACTGTTAAGAGTCACCATCTGCATGACTTGTCTGCCATCAGTCATTAATTGCTCGATCAAACTCAATTTTCACATGGCTATTTATAGGGGTACCAAACCACCAGTTTACTCGGGAAGTTACAAAATCCCATGTAAAACCGGTACCCCTGTTAGCCTAGCTACACCTATTTTTAGTCGACTCGAATAGACGTTTGGCTTCCCCGCAGTTGTTCTATTACCGGAGAGGATTCCGATTAGTGAAATTTTGTGGTCGTGGGTTATTTTCTGTGGGGTGTTTCCAAAGTCGTCCATATCAACAAACTTGTGATTATTTTCTTCAATTTAATTTAATATTTAGAACTAGGATCAACATTAATTACAAAGATTCGAATTGAGTACCGCCATTAATTATTTGATTTCATTATTCTACTAGTAATTTTTCTTTGTCCTAATTAAGATTTTTAAGCCGATGTACTTGAGCACAAAAAAATACGAGCTGAAGCCAAGTTGAAAACGGAACAAAATCTGGAGTAAAGTTTAAAAACCCGGCTAAATTGGGGTCTATGGATTTCTTCATCCATCCAATAGAGAATGATAAGGGATGTCTAAAGATTGTAAAATTACTAAATTAACTTTAAAAAAATCTTAATTATTCTAACACAAATACAAATCACAACTTAATTAACAAATACAAAAATCATTAATCAAACTCAATTTATTTTTCAGTTTTCATCAAAATTAAAACTAAATCCTAATCAATCACAAACAACAATTATAATCTAATTTCCTTTTGGTTTATAAAAAAACACACACCCAAAAACAGAAAATTTGGGTGATTGGGTTAAATCCCTTTAAACCCTTCCTTCTAAGAGATACTCTACAATGATTTACCTCTAAAACTTTGAAATTCACTCATCAAGGTATCTGAAAATCCACCCAGAATCGGTTTATATGTAAACCATAGCAACCCGATTGTGATCAAAATCGGCTTTTACTGTGAACCTACATAGTCCGATTCTGGGTTGATGTGATGAACATCAACTATAATCGGATTACATTAATACACACATCAACCGATTCTGGATTCATGTTCGGATTATTTTGGACCATATGTAATCCAATTGTTTAGTTAAAAATCTCCGAACCCTTTTCTTCAATAATCGGATTACATTGTCGTCCATATAAACCGATTCTGAAAAAGCTGCAAAAAACTACCTCAAGAATCAGACTTTATAGATAAACTTAAAGTACGATTCTGGTACAAATTTCATGAGTCCAAGTTACCCAAAAAAACAAAACCACTTTCATTAATTAAGCTTGGTTCAAGTTTGCAAAATACAATATAAGAAAGCGACAAAATATAAGCATCCGATAGATCAAGTTTTTAACATAAGGAAAATAGTCATTCCAACAAATGGAGACCCTCGAATTGATCCGGCTCGATCAATTCCTCCTATCGCCTCATGTTGGGATCGTATTTTTTTAGCACTCCTTGATGACCTCCGTGAAATGGACAATCATCACGTACTATAAGACCGATATAATGTATGTTGTTATGGTTGAATAAAACAATTCTCCGATGCTTAAGCAATTCATCCCAAATGGTGTATTTTGGTGCGTATGTATAACATGTTCCCTTACCAAATAGATGAACAACGCAACTCCACGTTTCCGCCAAGAGATGACCACATAGAGGCATCTGCATCCAATGCTCTCGGGTAATTGGTCCATTACCCTTTGGCCCTTGTACTCTAGCAACCATTTTTTCAAAAATCACTTCTTTGTCTTGTCTTGTTTTTCCCTTCTTTATCATCGATATGTATAATTCCTTGTCTTCTTGTAGGCGCAAGGACATCATCTTCTAAAGTATTGACATTGGGTTAGGTTCTCATCGTCCGCCAAACTTATATGGCCTATTTGTTCCGACGCAACGTGATAACCACAATTCCCATCCGCATCCATGTCGTCGGTGGATACCACATAGAGCTTGATGATTTCAAGAAGTTTCGAGTAATACTCCTCGAATATAGTGTAACACGTTCGATGGGGTCTACCTCGCTCATCCCTAGACGTGTTTCCATCACCAAGAACGACCCTTAGAGTCACCGTAGAACCATTTTGTGTTGCTTCTCCCTTCCATGCACGTAACCTTGATACTCGTGTTGTACTCGCTTGACACTCTTGAGAAGGAACGAATAGATTTTTTGGCGTTTGACTCTCTTGAGTAGGAGCGATTGGATCCTCATGTTGCGAAGGAGCGCTTGTCCCGCTTTCTCCCTTCTTTGGTCGATCCCTTTTCCTCTTAGCCGGTGCCTCTTCATTCTCAACGTGTGAAGGAACGTTTGAAACATTTTTCTTCTCTTGTGCGCTAGTTGCCCCGCTTTCTCCCTTCTTTGGTCAACCCCTTTTCTTTGGAACCTTCCCCTCTTCATATTTAGCGTCGTCATTATCATGTCGACAAAGGATTCTTTTATGACTCAATAACGGGTTTTTTCCGGTACTCATTGCAACCTTAAACTCTTTTCTTTATTCCTTCCTATCCATGTTGGTAGGTGGTCTACCCGTCGGCGGTAGCACCGTTCGTTCTCCGACCGGTACCATACGGGGGTTCGCGGCTAGTTTTAAGTCGTACATCAAAACTTTTCTTCCCAAGCCATTCTTTTGTGGGAATTTCTAAATGATTTCTCTTCCAATATCCGTGTCCACAAAGGATTCGAGTGGTTCTTCGGTTGAGGGTGGTTTGAAAATAAGTTGCTTCCAAAACGGATCAATGATTTCAAAAGGAATCCCTTGTTGGCACTTCGCGATCATGTGACGACACGGAAATCCGAAGGCCGTCATCGTCATACATGAGCATTCAATTCTTCTTCTCCCCATCTCATTATCCACATAATATTTGTAATCCTTCATCATAGAAATGATTTCCCAATGAGACACCCTATAATTTAAATTTCTAATCAACCAATGGTGTTCCTTGTAGCTTGTGATGATTTTCATCATACTCTCTTCCATTTGAGCGGTTATCTTGATGATATAGGCCTTGATGTATTCATGGATGGCTTCTTGTAATGTAACCACGGTGTTTTGACTCCCTCAGAGCAATCTTTTCAAACGTCCATGAGATCCTCCCGCGATACTTGTCGCCTCATTCTTATAATGCATGTGTTGGTAGGTGTAAGCATACACAAATTTTTCCTTGTACGGATCCAAGAATTCCTTCAAGCTATAAACCACACATTTCTCATAATCTTTCTTCCATAGCCCAATAAAACTCTCCAAGTAGGATTCGAACTCGGACACGGACATTGAGTGTACCATTAAATCCCAATGATGTTGAAAAGCCTTGCATAATAACCCATTCGCTTCATACTATGATTTCCTTTTTTTCTTTTCCTCCTCTCTTTGTTCCGGAGTTAGTTTTTGAAGACGCTCATCTTCGGCCTTTTCACGAGCGGTACCTTTTTGTGGCTTTGGACCCCTACAATTACTTCTAATATTGCATTGTATGTGCCATGTGCAAAGAAAATGCTTAGCACCCGGAAAAACCACTCCAATGACATTCATTAGTGCTTGGTCCTTATCCGTTACTATGATCCTCAGAGTTTGATCGCCACGGTATATCTCCTTCAAGGTCTTTAGCATCCAAGTAAAACTCACATCATTCTCCCGATCCATAAACCCCCATGCTACCATGAAAGTTTGCTTGTCGGAAGTATGGCAAGCAATGTTTAACAACCGCATATTGTACTTGTTGGTCTTGTACGTACAATCTATTAATAAAACTTGATAGAAGCATTGTGCCAACTTGATCATCTCCGGATGCGCCAAGAAAATATGAGTCACCTTGCCTTCCAATACTTGCTTCCTCATTGTGTATCCGTGTTGATCGGCTAACCATTGAGATTCCATAACTGCTCTACCATCCCATGACCTCCTCCTAAAGGCTGCTCTTGCCGTGTAAATTTGCCTCAAAGTGGACAAGTTATCCTTGTAATGACCCATCCCTCCACCCATACTGTCCCCACTTAGCCACTGCGGTTATCCGGCAGTGTGGGGTTTTTAAATGGGCATCGCTGCGGTCATCCAGCAGTAACTCACTACAACAAAACATGGTTTTAACAATAGAAAATAACGTCACAAATAATTAAATATGTGTCACAAATATATTTTTGTGACATTTTTCTTCTGTTGGTCAGTGCGTTATAAAAAGAGGTGTTGCAAATAATCCTCCTGACACTAAAAGCGTCACTTATGATGAGGCCTTTTTGTAGCACAAATTTTTCATCACCAATAGTATGTCCTTAATAAAAGCTATTTTTGATATTATTAATAAACTATGTATTCATTTTATGAATTATTAATAAATTAATATATTCCATTGTTAAAAGTGACTATACTTATAATGATTTGTTTTTTTCTGTGAATATAAATAAAATTGTGCAAATAGTGTTCATAATAAAATTGTGCAAATAGTGTTCATGCCATTGAGTAGTTTGAACACGAATGGGAAAATGATCAAATTCATTCCATGGAAAAAAATTACAATTGAGTCAATGATTGAAAATAGAAAAATAAATTTGTACAAGAAAACAAATATATCCAAACGTTGTTGAACCAAATTTTCATACACTTTAGATCTGGAATGATTTTTCAACAAATAAACCATATTAGTTTTTGACACCTAAATCTTGATTCAATCCTCATATTAGTTGGTATTGCGCTCTGGAACTGGAGTCCGTTATTTGAGTTGAAGTTGGTTATTGAAAATGAGATTCAGAAATATTCATCTTCCTCATCAAGAAGGATTATGTTTCTTGACTATTTCTCTTGATTATTTGTAAAACAAATTCAACATAGAGACGGTAAAAGAAGACAAAAAATCCCATCTATATGAATCACTACCAGTAAAAGATACAAGCACCACCGTCTACCTGTTTGCACAACATGTCTTCAAAATATATTATTCTTTCATCCCTTTTTCGCTTCCCGATTACATGTAACTTTTTTTTCAAGAATAAGAAAATCCCGCACAGACATACAAAATCAAAAAGAAAAAAAAAGGAGGGGGGATCTGAATCAATGAGAGGGATTAAACGAATTTGTGGGTGGGTGATGTCGGCTGCTATGTTTCGATGGGATGGGTTTAGAAGAAGGTATAAAAGAGAAGAAGATGATTTTTTTTTTTAGCAGAGAAGAAGATGATGGTTACAATTTTAGGGTAACTTCTCATATATGGAATGCCAAATCTAATCTAAAAAAGAAATGTGCGGGATTTGTGTTGACCAAACTTAATGGACTTTCCAAAATGGTTAACGTGTAACCAATTGAATAACCAAGCGGTTACTTCTCGTTTATGGACTTTCCAAAACGGTTACATATATAATCAATTATTTTTAGTTAAGTAATATTAGTAATATATAAGAAGTAATTTTGTTTTTTTAATTCGATATCTTTTATGACACCTAGACAAGTGCGGAAAATTAATGTGTCGACACTTGTCTGGTACCGAACTAACACTAAATACGTGCGACATATAAAACGTCGCGTATGCATAATTTTTACAACACATAGTCTGGTGTTGTGAATATAGTGTCACAAATGCTGTTGTTTGTTGTAGTGACTTCCCGGGAGGTCAGTCATCCCCGGATTGCTCCCGCCCGACCACGCTTAACTGTAGAGTTTTCTGCCAACTCTGGAGCCAATTGTGCTGAAAAGGCCTCGGTGTTAGGAAAGGACAAACCATTAATTATATTCCATTCGGCCAACCACTGCCTAATATTGGGGTATTACAATACCACCATCTTAAATTGGAGTCGTCCTCGACTCCAGAATATATTTACAAGCCAAGATCTCCGACGTTCCCTGCCCCTCATGAGAAGCACCTGGACTAATCTCGCCATCGTACCTTCCCACCCTCGGCAGGTAAATCGCCTTCGACTACAATACAATTTGTAATGACCCGTCCCTCCACAGATACTGTCCCCACTTAGCCACTGCGGTTATCCGACAGTGTGGGGTTTTTAAACGGGCATCCTTGCGGTCATTCACCAACAACTTCCCGGGAGGTCACCCATCCCTGGATTGCTCCCGCCTGAGCACGCTTAAATGCAGAGTTTTCTACCAACTCTGGAGCCAATTGTGCTGAAAAGGCCTCGGTGTTAGGAAAGGACAAACCATTACTTATATTCCATTCGGCCAACCACTGCTCGAATATCGGGGTATTACAATCCTTATCATCCTCCTTAATCTTCCTAAGGATGTCACTTGGTCTACACACTTTCATCGACATCACCGTTTCCAATTGATGTGGTTTTAACCCACAAACGGTCGCGTGTCCAACAGGAGATTCCCGATCATCATGATTGTGACAACCATTCATCACTTTAGAGAACTTGTATACCCTACTACCATCGGGTTTCTCGGGTCTATTAACTATAATCTTAAATGGGAAACCATACTTCTTTGATTTAGTAATGTATTCCCTTGTCGTCTTCTTCACGTACAGTCTTTCCTTTGCCCAGTGACTTTCTTGCTTTCCACCTCTCTCACAAAAAATTTACAAATGCTCTTTACTTGAATGATGGCCTAAAACTAATGCGCATTTGATCTCTATTCCCTTGTCTATAAACCATTTCTTTGCATCGTTTATATCTTTCCATTCCAAATCGATAAAATAGTGGGCAGAGGTATCAAGACCCAACAGAGATACGACTTCGGGTTGATCTTCTTCAAATGCCACAACAATCTACAACAAATATCAACAAGTTGATGATTCAAAATCGGTTTATATGTTACAGTCGATCAAACCGATTCCAAGTAATCAGTGTATATGTGCAACTATAAAGACCGATTTAAGAATTGCCGAAAAATATTTAAAGTCCAGAATCGGTTCACTTCTAGTGTCATATAATCCGATTATTGTTCACATTTCTCCTGGAACTTTAAAATCGGTTTACATATACATGAAAATAAACCGATTGTCAACTTTGTGTTTTCTACGTGATTATTTAAGTGAAGAAATCGGGTTATTAACATCGCCAACAAAAACCGATTCTGGTCACGTACCAATGGAGACAAAAAATTTACTACAATCAGGTTATATGGTGACTAACAAAGACCGGTTATAGATCCAAATTTGGGAATTTTACCCAGAATCGGTTTATGTAGTGTTATCGAATAAACAGATTCTGGGTTAAAGTTTTGAAAGTTTTTCTTTTTTTGAGCGATTGGGACATGGAAATACATGTTTGTAGATCGTTACAACTCATACCTGTTTATTAAGAGCATTATCACCTTCTTCTTCCCGACGAAATTGTTCTTGTGCTTGAATAATATCCCAATCATACTTTGGTTCACTTTGTCTTCTTCATTCAACAAATTTTCCAATTCGGTAGGATCGAAATCATGATAATCTGATGCACCCACCTCTTCATCACTACTAGAGTCTTCATCATCACTATATTCTTTCATTTTTGCTAAGAAAATCAAAAACCCTAGTTTTTCCTTTTTTCCCTCTACTTCTTTCCCTCCAAACCTTAAAAAAGAAAAATGAATTTCTACTCTAATCCAAACATTATAATCCCACTCAAACACTTATTAATTTAAAAAAAGTTAACTTAAATAATCATCACTAATTTAGTAAGGACATATTAGATATTAACATAAATAATGGATAAGGGGTTTCGATAAATTACTTCCTAATAATCTTATTTTATCATGTAGTTATAGGCCCCAATTAAGTGGCATATGTCCAATTTAGCCGGGTTTAAAAACGACAGACGGACAATTTTGGAGTAAATACACTTTCTTTCTTCTATAAATGCTCATTTGTCATAATTGATTCCATATTTTCCTCCTCCTCCTTCTTCTCATCCTTTTCTTCCCAAATTCACTGTACAAGATTGAAATTCGTGAAACAGAGTAGGGAGAGTAAGAAGAATTAGCTGAACGTTCTTGCTTAATAATGGAGAGAGTTTTGATGAGATTGAGTAAGCTAAGATCATCATCATCAACATCATCGAAATTTTGTTATGGGAGTAAAGCAGGATTTTCAAGTGATGCGAAAATAGATTTATCATAATCGAAATCTTTTGTTCAGAAGCTTAGAGATCTACCTATGGATCTTCCTGGAATCAATGTTAAGAAGGATGTTTCTCAGGTAACTAATCAAATTTCCATTCATTTGAACTCACTCACTTGCTCTGTTTGGATAGACAATTCTCACTTTTTCACTTATTTTTTTATTTAAAATTAATCGATTAATTATATCAAAATGAATTCTTTATTCTTTTCAGTTGAATTTTTATGTTTTTTTCTTTTCTTTATCATTGTTTGATGTGAATCTCGAGGACGAAAGATATGGAAATCAGTGGTCAGGAGTTGGGTAATATCTCTGTCTGTGGACGGCTATGAAATTTGGATAGAATCATAAAACTAGTGACAAAATCCCTAGGTGACCAACTTAAAGGAACAAAAAAACCACCCATATTAATTTTAACAAATTAAATCAGTTTCATTAAATAGTGACACAAAAACCCCAGCTCAAATAATAATTAGCAAATTTAATTTTTTTTACTTTGAAAAAACCCAAACGTACCCTTCTTCATCTTCGTCTTCTCTCCTTTCTTTTTTCTTCTTTCTTTCTCTCCTTCTCCCCACCACCATCACCACCAGCAGCGATACCAGATCTCACCAGCAGAAACTTTATGCTTCCCCGACCACACTAGCACCTTCGTATCTCACCACCACCACCACCTTCGTCCGCCTCCTTCAATTCCATCACCACCTTCGTTCCCTTAACCCTTAATTGTTGAAATTAGGGTTGCGATTTTAACTTCAGTTGAAGAACAGAGATGGGTTGGTGACGAATTGATGATTGAGATCGATTTTTCAAGGAAGGGATGATGGAGTGGTGACGTTTCTAACAAGGTCTAGGAATTAGATCTAGGAATTGATTCCATGGTGGAAATGAACTACCGATGACGATATGCTCGTGTTGGGAGAAACGGTGGATTTAGAATGATAATTTGAAGTTTTGAAGTATTAAAAAATCTTATCATTTCACTAATTTTTCAATTGAATTGGATACCAGATTTCGTTTTGTTTGACATTTCGTTGGTTTTTATTCTTGAGAATTTGATTTTGATTGTTACTGTAAGGATTTATTGACTTGGTAAAAATCTTATTTCCTTCTACTTTTGATTGTTACTGTAATGATTTATTGACTTGGTAAATTTAATTCGATTTACATGTTTGATGATGAATTAGATTTATTCTTGAAAATGTTATACCAAATAGTAGTGAGATTAACTTTCCAGGTGCAAGATTTCGTCCCTTGTTTGCTCTGTGTTGGTGGAAATGGGATATGAATATCACAGTTAGTCTTATGTTGCTTGTTGGTGGATTAATTTTTCTAATAGTAGATGAATTTTGAACTGAAGTTTGTCTAAGTACTTTAGTATAATATGTTGAGATCAATGAAGTGTGCATTACTGTCTCTTAGTGAGGTCCATTTTATGGGCTAACTTTTTAATTGAAGTCCATGCCAGTTAAAGAACTGGTTAAGGAAAGTGTACAAGTTGTTTGGTTGTGCAATTATTGAAAACTTAAGTTGCGTTTCAACAGTTAACTTATCAGTTGACATTATGTGGTTTGTTAATGTTGAGCTGCCATGAATACATTTCAAAGTCATATTTTGCAGTTCAAATCTGATAGTTATCATCTATGGTTAGAGTGGTTAGACTAGGTGCCCCTGTTGAACTTGAAAACTTGTATAAGTACCACAGTGTGGCCCTCTTTTGACTCCTGCACCGACACTTGTGTGCAGCGTAAGTGAAGGAGGCATCTCCCTAAAACATGCTCTTTTTAATTTCCGAGTACCTACTTGAGATGATTTGAGCATATGGAAAGAGAAAAGTAACTATTCTATTCTTGTTGGCCAATATTCTTATATCTTATTACTGATATGTTGGAACTGCTTGTGTTTGATTCAGGGTGTTAGGTACTCAGTCAGACCCATCAAATTGATGCTAGAAAGGAGAGAAAGATGGAGACATTAAAGACTGCTCTTGGGATGAATAAAGTTGATGAAACTTCTTTACTATAGGAAGAAGGGAAACAGGAAACTGTTCTGGAAACAGTGGAATCTGATTCTGAAATTAGGGAAGGAGAGGGTCCAAAAGAAGGTTTAATAGAGAAAAATGATGGCTAGAATTGAAATGGGAAGCAATTGCAGGTGGTGAATTGGATTGTGGAGCTGAGTAGAGTCAGCTAGGAGATGTTGCTGCCGCTGCTTTCAGATTGGCAGTGTGCAAGTGTAGCTGCTGGTATTGTTGATATGGTTATTGCAGTGATGGGTTTGATATGGTTATTGCAGTGACAGGGTCTTGTGACGAGTTTCATTTGATGCTGCTAGTAAGCTCCGGTTGCAGCTGAAGTTAATATTACAGAGAAGGTGGTACTGGTGTTGGCTTTGAGTTGGTTCTCTATGAAGAATGGTTTGAGCTGATGCTTGAGAATGGTTTTTAAGTACAGTTGCAGGTTGAGAGTGTAGAGAAGAACTAAGATGCCTATGTTGGTGGTGATTATGAACTGCAGCTGGTGATAATCAGAATCCATGGAGGAACTGGTGTTGCTCTGGTTGAATTAATATGGATATTGCAGGTCCAGTTGAAGATCAAACTGAGCCTGAGTTGGAGCATTTGTGGTGTTCAGGTATGAGCTTGAACTGAAATGGAAGGCAGTAATGCAGTGGGTATGGGATTTGAAGTGAATTTGTAGTTGCAGGTGCAATGAAGTGCTGCAATACAACGAGGAATTGCCTGTAAACCTAGATGGAAAGATATACCAGGTGAAGCTGAGTAATGGGTCTTGAGACATAACTGGTGGTATTGCTGTTGAAGCGCAGAAACAAATTATGGTTTCATCTTATTTATGATGAAACCAAAATCGGTTTCATCGTATTTCAACAATGTATTTCTATCCATGAAGATGTATAATACCTCTTAAAAAATTTCTTGCAGGTGATTTCCCACGAAACCAAGATGAAACCAAAATCGGTTTCATCGTATTTATGATGAAACCAAAATTGGTTTCATCGTATTTTTGGGAGGTGGTGGTGGTGGGCGGTCGTGGTGCTGGTTTTGGTCGGAGGTGGTCGACAATGGTGGTGCTGGATAGTAGGGTGGCTGGTATTGGTGGTGCAATTACGTAGTATCGGTGGTGGTGGTGGTGGTGGTGGTGGTGGTCGGAGGTGGTGA
>NC_039365.1:7955734-7972302 GCF_003573695.1 Papaver somniferum | reverse complement strand
GGTGGCGGCGGTGGTCGGAAGTGGTGGCGGTGGTTATCGGTGGCGGCGGTGCTTATTGGTGGTTGTTTATTTCTTGTTGGGGGTGACAATATAATAAGAATTAAAGTGTGGTTGATTTTTGTTTTTGTTGGGGTGATTTAAACTACAAGGGTAATATAGACAGTTTATATTAAATGGGGTTTTTGTGAACAATTTGTTTTGTTGGAATTTTTGTATATGGATAATGACACCTTTGGGGTTATAACTCGCGGACCGTAGAATCATTAGATAGAGTTACCAAGTACACATGCTATTTTGTACACCTACTTGTAAATTAGGTGAATATCACACCCATCAGTGACGTCCGTCTATACAGAAAAATAGTATCTTTGATGGGCCCGGATCTAGTTAAGGGTGGCCCACTAGTCTTAAGAAACTGTCCATATCCTCCCCACAAAAGAAGAGGTCGAGGGTTAGAATCTCCGTAGTAGTAGAATATCCACAGTTCATGCTCAATTTTTTCATGAAAAAAGGCGAAGAATAATAAATAGTGTATTTTGACTGACTTTGCAGTTGATTGGGAGAACTCCATTGGTTTATCTCAACAAAGTTTCCCAAGGATGTGGTGCTTACATCGCCTGCAAGCAAGAGATGATGCAGCCTACTGCAAGCATCAAAGACAGGTACTCCCTCTTTCTAAGTTTTCACAATTCCAATCTTGGAGAACAGCTTTTACAAGGAGGACCATTACCAATTCCCTAATGACATGTAGGTGAATCCCCGGTGATCATTTTATTCAAGAATGAATTACTGGAATGGCCTGACTGATGAGTTAGTTCACCGCCTTTCAGTTTCTTGAATAATCTAGATTAGTTTGTTGCATAATCTGAATATCTAAGGCACTTGTTTTCCATTCACCCCTAAATGGAGTTTGGATAGCAGGTTTTAATAAATACAATTCAATGTCAAGTATACCGTCACGTCGAGAGCTTGTTGTAATGCGTATTGGTGCTATAAAGTTGTTATTCATATGATTAACTATATCCATTTTGATATATTTAAACTGTTTTTGCTAGACCTGCACTTGCTATGATTGAGGATGCAGAAAGGAGAAACCTTATCTCCCCTGAGAAAGTAAGTAATTGTAATCAATGTACTCTCTTTAGGAAGAATTTGATCTCTTGTAAGCTGCTTCGGAATAATATTTCGGAATAAACCTTATGTGCTGAATTTCCCTCTAATCCTTGGCATTTTATATAAACCAGACAGTGTTGATTGAGCCAACATCAGGAAACATGGGAATAAGTATGGCATTTATGGCAGCATTGAAAGGTTACAAGATTGCTTTAACAATGCCATCCTACACAAGTTTGGAAAGAAGGGTTACAATGAGAGCATTTGGAGCTGAACTAATCCTAACTGACCCCGCCAAATGAATGGGAGGAACTGTTAAGAAAGCTTATGATCTTTTGGAGTCCAGAGAGAATGCCTACATGCTTCAACAGTTCTCGAATCCTGCTAATACTCAGGTCATTTCTCTGTTTCTTTCTCCTTTTAATTTGCGAGCATCTTTGATAATTTAATGTTAAAAGATCCAGACCCATTAAGACGAGTTCAAGTTCACTACAGCGCGTTGTTATTGAGAAGAACCATGAATTGTTGTCTTTGTACATTACAGAAATTGTTAATCAAAAGGAACACTAATTTGTTAATGTTATACTAAACGAAAACCCGTCTTAAACACAAATTGGATGTATTCTGGAAGCATCTGTTGGATATTTTCAAGGTTTGCCGCTACGCAGAGTTATACGGTGATCGACCTGCCAACAGACATGAATATCACTATAAGTAGCGAAGATGAAACGACGCGTCTCTTCCCATAAGCCACCATTAATGGCTTTTGGAAGCGTCTGTTGGTAACGAAACAACACTACCAACAGGCATGGATATCACTATAAGTAGCGAAGACGTTCTCCCATTCCAATACATCAAAAACAATCTGTTTTCTTCTTCTCTAAAAAGCATCATCAGAACCTTATACAGTGTGATTCTTGGTCGGGTCAAGGAAGTACAATCCTAGAATTCGATTACGGTGTTAGGGCTTCATTGAATCCTGAAGGCATAATTCTAGAGACCGTTTGTACTCGCCAAATTTATTGGGAAAGGTCGAATTATTGTCTAAAAGAATTGAAAGTGCCTTGAAGTCAGGGGTACACCATTTTCTGTTTCTGTTTTCATCCTCTTGTTTAACCCAAATTTTCCAACAGTTTTAGACAATAAGTTTCTGACAATGGAGGGTGAATCTTCAAATTCGAATGTAACTGCTCAATCTCTGCAAGTGATGAACCAAACCCTAACTCGATTGGAACGTTTTGATGATGATAATTTTACTCGTTGGCAAGAGACTGTGAAATTTTTCCTGATCACCATCAAGTTGTGGTACATACTTGAAGACGATTTGGATGAAATTCCTGCACCATCAGACAAAGACACTGATGATTTGAAGGCCAGAAGAAAGAAGCGTCAGGAAGATGATTTTATGTGTCGTGGTCGTATCTTGAACGCCCTGGGAACTAGTGTTTACAATGCCCATCGAAGTATTTCATCTGCAAAGGAATTATGGACTACGCTTGAAAACAAATACAAGATTTCGGAAGCAAGCAACAAGAAATTCCTGATTTGCAACTTCATGGATTTTAAAATGGTTGACAGTAAGTCAATTATTTCCCAGGTCAGTGAACTTTTACTCATTGTTAATCATCTTAAGGATGCTGGAATTGAACTTGTTTCTGCCTTTATTGTCGGAGTCATTATTTCTCGTCTTCCTCCTTCTTGGAATGGTTATAAGAAGAAACTTAAGCATGCTGAGACTGACTATGATTTAGAAGGTTTACAGCGTCATCTTCGTATAGAAGAGGACTCTCGTAAACGAGAAATTAAGGATAGTCAACACACTGAGGATCATTCTAAGGTTAACAGTGTAGATTTTTTTAAGACACCAAATGCTTTGAAACCTAATAATGATACTCAGTTTAAGAAGCAACATCCCAACAAGAAGAGTAAGAAGAAGGGGTCTTGCTTCTTCTGTGATAAACCCGACCATATTGCTCGTGACTGTCGTCTCAAAAAGAAACAACAAGGACAAAAAAGGAGACAAATATGGTCGATGACAAACTTGTTATTGTAGTGCAAGCCGCCAACGTCGTTTCTAACAATGAGAGTGGATGGTGGTACGACAATGGTTCAACTGCCATATCTGTAAAGATAGGCATCTTTACAAGACATATGAATCGGTTACTGGAGAAGGAAACGAAGTTGTCTCTGCAAACAACTTACACAACAAAGTGATTGGAAAAGGCACTATTGATCTCTCCTTTACTTCGGGAAAGACTGTTACTCTTACTAATGTATTACATGTCCCTGACATTATGAAAAACCTTGTTTCTGGAGACCTCGTTATGAAGGCCGGATTCAAGACGACTTATGAGTCTAATAAGTTTGTATTGTCCAAAAATGGTGTATTTGTTGGACAAGGATATGCTTGTAATGGGATGATTAAGCTTAATTTAATAAATAATGGTTCTTCTTATACTATTGACTCCGTTGATTTATGGCATGGTAGATTAGGACATGTGAATTATGGTTCCCTTAAAAACATGAGAAAATTAGGATTAATTTCTGATTGCAATTTTGATAATATCTCTAAATGTGAAATATGTGTGCAAGAAAAAATACATAGAATTTCCTTTAAGTCTGTAGTTAGAAATTCTTCCTTGCTTGAATTAGTACATAGTGATGTTGATGATTTAAAAAATCATGTGTGGTGGAAACAAATACTATGTTACTTTTATTGATGATTGCACTAGATATGCTTATACTTACTTGATGAAATTAAGGATGAAGTCTTTGATATGTTCAAAATATACAAAGCAGAAGTAGAGACACAATTAGGACAGAAAATTAAAATTTTACGTTCTGATCGTGGTGGTGAGTATTTTCCTAATGAATTTAAATTGTTTTGTCAAGATCATGGTTTAATTCATCAATTTACTGCACCTTATACACCTCAACAAAATGGTATTGCGGAAAGGAAAAATAGAATGTTGGTTGAGATGGTTAATGCTATGCTTATTAGTTCTAATTTGCCTAAGGGGTGAAACTATGTTATCTGCATGTTATATTTTGAATAGAATTCCTTTGAAAAAGAAGAATGTTTCTCCCTATGAATTGTGGTTTAATAGGAAACCAAATTTGAGAAGACTTAAAGTTTGGGGTTGCTTAGCATATGTTAGGAAGCCTGATCCTAAAAGACCTAAGTTAGGAAATAGAGCGTATAAATGTGCTTTTGTAGGTTATTCACTTAACAATATTACTTACAGATTTTTAATCCTTGACACTTTTGAGATTATACAATCTGTAGATGTGGAATTTTTTGAGAACTTGAATATGAATAGTTCTCAAATGCAACCCATAGAAAACTCATTGTTACCTAGTCTAGAATATATAGAGACTAATAACAATGATGAACATTCTGTTCCTAACATAGAAGACATTTCTGAAAGTATAGATGATATCGAACCTATAAGAAGTAAGAGAGCAAGGAAAGCGAAAAGCTTTGGTCCATAATGGGTACAATATCTTGTAGAAGGTAGTAAGAATGAAATTCTTAGTATGACTAGATATGTAATGCATGTTGATGATGACCCTAAAACTTATGCTGAAGCAATGAGTTCCAGAGATGCTATTTTCTGGAAAGAGTCTATCAATGATGAAAATAATTCGCTTTTGTCTAATGGTACTTGGATATATTGTGATTTACCTCCTGGCGTAAAGCCTATAGGATGTAAATGGGTATTCAAGAGAAAAATGAATGCAGACGGTTCCATTGATAAGTTCAAAGCCAGACTAGTTGCTAAGGGTTATAAACAACGACATGGAATTGACTATTTTGATACATATGCCCCTGTTGCTCGCATCTCATCTATTCGTTGTTTAATTGCACTTACCTCTACACAGAAGTTAATTATACATCAAATGGATGTCAAAACCGCCTTTCTAAATGGTGATTTAGAAGAAGAGATATATATGAAACAACCCGAAGGTTTCATATTGCCAGGATAAGAAAAGAAGGTTTGCAAGTTAGTAAAATCTCTTTCTGGCTTGAAGCAAGCTCCCATGCAATGGCATGAGAAGTTTGACAAAGTAGCTTTGTCACATGGTTTTGTTGTAAATGATGCTGATAAATGTATCTATAGTAAGCATGATAGTTCTGGATGTGTGATTCTCTGTTTGTACGTTGATGATATGCTTATTTTTGGATCTGACATATCTCGTGTGGAAGAAACAAAGAAGTTTCTTAACTCTAACTTTGATATGAAGGACTTAGGGGGGGATGATGTGATCTTGAGAATCAAAATCCTAAGAAAGGGAGATGAGTTGGTTTTAACCCAATCTCATTACATTGAGAAATTTCTCAAGAAGTATGGTCATTTTGATGACAAACCAGC
This sequence comes from Papaver somniferum, assembly GCF_003573695.1. Taxonomy (NCBI): domain Eukaryota; kingdom Viridiplantae; phylum Streptophyta; class Magnoliopsida; order Ranunculales; family Papaveraceae; genus Papaver; species Papaver somniferum. The sequence goes on along the minus strand of NC_039365.1, from coordinate 7,966,816 downwards.
CCCTACTCCTTTAGAACCTACTATAAAGTTAATGAAGAACACTGGGCGTACTCATGCACCGCTTGAGTATTCTAGTATTATTGGAAGTCTTATGTATGCTATGCATTGCACAAGACCGGACATATCTCATGCCGTGGGATTGTTATGTCATTTCTCAAGTAACCCAGGAGTTGAACACTGGAAAGCAGTTTCAAGAGTTTTGTCTTACTTGAAAGGAACCATTGACTACGGTTTGCATTATAACGGCTATCCCGCTGTATTAGAAGGATACAATGATGCTACCTGGAACAATGTAGAATCCAAATCCAAGTCGACTGGTGGATGGATATTTACATTAGGAGGTGCTGCTGTGTCTTGGAGTTCCAAGAAGCAAACCTGTATTTCTGACTCAACAATATTGTCAGAATTGATAGCGTTAACCGATGCATGTAAGGAGGCGGAATGGCTTAGAAACTTACTTGTTGAAATCCCATTTTGGAAGAAGCCATGTCCAGCGGTCTTGATTAATTGTGATAATCAAGCAACTATTTATAATGTCTCTAACAAGACTTATAATGGAAAGTCAAGACATGCAAGTCTTAGACATCAAATGGTAAGACAATTACCCAAAAGAGGAGTAATTGCAGTAAACTATATTGAAACAAGTAAGAACTTGGCAGACCCATTTACAAAAGGTCTACCAAAGGCAGTGGTTTCAATAAAGCGTAATGAAATGGGACTAAGGTCTGTGAATGAAGTTTGATCGTCCATAGCAGAAACCTAACCTATGTTTTGGAAAGGATAAACAAGGTTCAATGTGGTACCAACAAGTTATGAAGGTGATTATGGAGCACTAATACAAAACTTCCCATTTCTAATTAGTGCTGGTTTTCTGCAAGAAAACAGGATGGATGAAAATCCTTAATAAGTCTAACTTTTATCACAAGGTGTCTCGCAGAAATACCTTCGAGACTTACCTATATGACTATGGAAATCAGGTCGTTTCCTAAGAGAAGAAGACCGTTCTCTAAAGAAGACTCATGAATCCAGGATTTAAGCACATGGCCATTAATGTGCGAGCTACAGAACACACTATTATCAGAAATCAATATGTGTTGAAATTCCGGTTTTATCATTAGGGATACTTGGTTCAAGACTAGTTTCACCACTGAACCTCGATAAGGCTTTGAATTTCTTACACTAAGTGAAGGTTCAAATCCAAAAGATACCTATCATTTATGTATTGGTTTCAACGATGATGCTTATTTCCAAACTAAGCGTGAACTACGTTGGCTTGATCCCACTCGGGTACGTAGGCAGTCACTTTAGTGATGCAGCCACTCTGATTTATTTATTTATTTATTATTTTTTTTACTTTGTGTTTTTGTGTTTTTCTCATTTTTGAAAATAGGGGGAGAATGTTGGATATTTTCAAGGTTTGCCGCTACGCAGAGTTATACGGTGATCGACCTGCCAACAGGCATGAATATCACTATAAGTAGCGAAGATGAAACGACACGTCTCTTCCCATAAGCCACCATTAATGGCTTTTGGAAGCGTCTGTTGGTGATGAAACGACACTACCAACAGGCATGAATATCACTATAAGTAGCGAAGATGTTCTCCCATTCCAATACATCAAAAACATTCTGTTTTCTTCTTCTCTAAAAAGCATCATCAGAACCTTATACAGTGTGATTCTTGGTCGGGTCAAGGAAGTACAATCCTTGAATTCGATTACGGTGTTAGGGCTTCATTGAATCCTGAAGGCATAATTCGAGAGACCGTTTGTACTCGCCAAATTTATTGGGAAAGGTCGAATTATTGTCTAAAAGAATTGAAAGAGCCTTGAAGTCGGGGATACACCATTTTCTGTTTCTGTTTTCATCCTCTTGTTTAACCCAAAATTTCCAACAGCATCTTCGTACAATACTGTATCTCATAGCTTGGGTTGTTGTGTAAAACAGGTGCATTTTGACACGACGGGTCCTGAGATCTGGGAAGATACTATGGGGAAAGTTGATATCTTTGTAATGGGAGTTGGAAGTGGAGGTACCGTATCCCGTGTTGGAAGGTATCTCAAATCAATGAATCCTAATGTGAAGGTAATCACTTCAATCTTGATAAATAATTGTTAATGGATCATTTTTGGCAGATTTTTTTTTGGTAAACCTGGGTAGCTGTTTTTACAATCAATACGTTTGTGTTTTCCCTCAGATTTATGGTCTTGAACCTGCGGAGAGCAATGTTTTAAACGTTGGCAAACCAGGTAAGATGACCTCTTGAATTCTACCCATTTCACATTGTACTTTTGCCTTTTTGCAATCAGAGCATTAAAACGGAAACTCGAAGATAATAGTTATACTATTAGATTATACTTCCAAGTAATGAAATGTCTGAAAAGCGGTATTCAAATTTTGAACAGGTCCTCATGCTATAACTGGTAATGGGGTTGGTTTCAAGCCAGATATTCTGGACATGGACATATTGGAAGAAGTCATTGAGGCAAGTTTGATACAGCTTTTCAATACTCCTTCCGTTATTTATACGAGAATTCTGCTTTTTTATTTCATACATCTATTTATCGCCTTACTCAGTTCATTATTAATATGTTTCTGAGTAGGTTACAAGTGATGACGCAGTGAAGATGGCCAGAGAATTGGCTCTAAAAGAGGGACTTATGGTAACAATTTCCGCTCCCGTTTTGTACATACATACTGTTACTCTAACATTACTCAATCTTATATTACTACTTGTGCAATCTTGTGTATTCAAGGTTGGGATCTCGTCTGGAGCTAATACAGTTGCTGCACTTAAACTTGCACAAAGGCCTGAGAACAAAGGCAAACTCATTGTGGTATGTACATAAATGCCCTGTCAATCTCTTGTGTCCATTAGCGACATTGCTATTACATCTGTCTCCTACTTAAATGTTAGTCCTAAACACATTTGTGTTTGTCAATTTCAGACTATTCATGCAAGTTTTGGCGAAAGATACCTCTCATCTGTGTTGTTTCAAGAGTTGCGAGACGAGGCGCTAAAGATGGAACCTGTTTCAGTTGATTAAACTTCGATCAATGGAACGTTTCATAACTACATCTTTGAACTGATTTAGAAATATCTTGCATACATGTTTTATGTTATGAAAGAAAGTTTAAACGATCAGTTTCGGTCCTTATTATTATTATGAATAACATAAGATCTTGAATGGGTTTCTCATTGAATCTTCTAGCATATACATCAATTTCTTAAATGGCAATCATACAGGGGTGTGTTACAGGTGTAAGAAAAAACATCTCTCTTCAAACTTACCCGCCAATATAACTACTTTCTTTTTTCGGTTAGAAGTTCTAATACTAACCGTCCATCTATCGAGATGCCCAAATCTTCACCGTCAAATATTCTGTTTTTTTAGACAGTAATTGACACGAAAAAATGCAACGCTTGATCGAAAAGATGCGACTCTTGTTCATGTTTTCTATAAGAATCCCAACAGTCGGACATTTTAACACATTCACTCGGCATTTCTCTTCCCCTCTCAAAAACTTCTGTAATTGTTTACTTTGATTTTTAGCGATACTAATGGCTCAAAAGAAAGCAGCAATCGGAATTGATTTTGGTACTACATTATGCAGAGTCGCAGTTTGTAAAGAAGGGAAGGTAGAAGTTATCGCCACAATTCCATCTTTTATCGCATTCGGTGATAATCTAACAGCACCATTGTTCGGAGATGAAGCGCAAGATCAGATGCATTCGAATCCATTGAACACGGTATTTCATGTTACGCGTCTAATGGGTAAGAAAATGGCTGATCATGCATTGAAGGAAGACAAGAAACTCTGGCCATTTAAAGTTGTTTTTCCTGATTTCGATGATAACGAAGAACCTAAAGTTGAGGTGCAATTTGATGGCGCGTCAAAGAAATTGTCTGCTGTAGAGATATCGTCGATGTTTTTAAAGAAGTTGAAGAGCATTGCGGAACAACATTTAGGAGAGAATGATGTGAAAGATGTTGTTATCAGTGTTCCGTCATTCTTCACTGATTTCCAAAGAAGAGCGATGAAAGCTGCTGCGGTGAAGGCCGGGATGAATTTAATGAGGATTCTGAATGAAACGTCCGCGGTTGCAATCGATTACGGTGTTCATAGAGAAGGATTAAAAGATCTTGAAGAAAAAAGGAAGAGAGCACATATTGATTTGAACGAAGAATATCACGTCAATAAGAAACGAAGAATTACCGAAGAAATAGTTAAAGAGATTGAAGAAAACATTTTAGTTGTTGATCTTGGTGGTGGTGCATTAAGTGTTGCAATTGTGCACATTAAAGAAGATAATACTGGGAGGAAGCTCAGAGTGAAATCTGTAGCAGGGGATACTCATCTTGGCGGAAAAGACTTGGACGATCATATTATTCGCCTTTGTCTCGACGAATTCACTGAGATGTACAAAGATGTTGCTGACATTTTTACAAATTCTGACGACGCGGAGGATGTTGCTAGATCGTTTAGTATATTACGAAGTGAATGCCAAAAGGCAAAGATAACTCTTTCTTCTGGAGTGGATGGAGTGGCCACAATCGAAGTCGAATCCTTCTACAACGGCAAGAATTTGGTTTACAGTTTATCTAGAGATAAATTTGAAGAAATAAGCAAGGATTTTTTGGACAAGTGCAAGGGGGTAATCAGGCAATGTCTTCGAGATGATCAATCTTCTGTTATTAAAAAGGTTATTCTCGTTGGCGGCTCAGCCAAACTTCCTGGGATTGAAAGACTAATGGAGTCTTTCTTATTCGGTGGGATTATCGAGTTTGAAGGAAAAAGCATTATTCCGGAGAGTGCTGTTGCTCGTGGTGCTGCAATCCATGCAGCACTGTTAAGTGCAAATGCAACGCGTAAAAAAGCTATAAAATATGTACTGTCAGACGTGACCGCTTTCGATATCCTAATCGAAACTTCTTCTGGGAAGAAAATTTTGGTCGCCCGAAACACGACGCTGCCAACTCAAGCAGATTATTCTTTTACAACTTCTTTGGAGAATCAAATGACTGTTGAAGTCCGTGTTTATGAGGGTGTACAAGGATGGGATTACAAGTATAATAACTTTCTCGGTATGTTTACGATTGGCAATATACCACCAGCGCCAAAAGGATGGCCGAAGATTGCCGCCACTTTCAAAATTGACCGGGATGGAGTATTGGATGGATTTGCATTAGATACTCTTGATCCAACTGAACGCGCACTAGGATTCAAAGAATGGTTGCCAAATCCTTCCAATGTTCCGTTTAGATACACACCAGGTTATAACGGGTACAAGTGTGCAGTGACCGTCACCAAGGGAAGGTTTACGGATGGTGACATCAAAGAAATGGCGGATCGTGCTGCAGTGGCCGAGCCTATTAACAATGAAGTTATCACTGTATTAGAATCATAGTAAGGTTTTATTTTTCTGTTGGCTTTTTGTTGTAACATGCTATGTATGTGCATGACGTACTGTACTTTTTAATTCCCTCCGTAGTGTCTGTTTTCTTCATTTGCGATTCTTGACACAAGCATATGCTGTTTTGGATTAATATCATTTAATAAAAAAAGGGTCATTTGAGATCTTTTACTTATATGTTGGTTGTGCAAATTTTCTGCGGCTATACGATATTTCATTTTGTGAACAGTTACAGAGAAACGTTAACTTGGACGCTGAACTCCCTAATCCAATTCTTGTGAACATTTTGAATCTTGCAACACTTCTTTCATATTTAATACTCAAAGTGTGCTTATTACAACCACTAGTTTTTCACCCGTGCGATGCACGGGTCTATTTCTCGCCTATGAAATATAAGATTCATGTTGGGAGATTACTTCTTTTCGGTTTTCTTTCAAGGGTACTGTTGATATTGCAGTTCACAGTTTAGACTAATCATACAAAATAAACTAAAATACTTTCACGTCAGATTGAGATTGCAGGCAGAATGTACAGTGGTTAAATGATATGTTGCCAAAGCCAAAATTCAAAATTCTCAAAATGTTAACAAATTTTTCATAAAGCTTCATGCAAACCTGGAATTGGGGTAATATTGATGCATGAAGCCAACTTGGAGGGCATACGACAACTGTGAGTGAAGGAACCAAAACACAAATCTTCGACATAGATTTGGTTTTTTATTCCCATGGATGCATTATTACGCTGATGCCGACACCACATTGAATCCGTATAACTAAATTGGGTTAGGATATATGTCTAAGCACATAGGCCTATGGGGGCAGCAAAGACATATAAATACTAACTAAATTCAGTTGGTTTATTAAGCTTCATATTAATAAACTTCATATTTGTAAATCTGTAATATGTAGATAGACTCTGGCTCTCCTATATGACTCTATGGAGATCTCCATTAGCTGCTACTACAACATTATGCGCATCTAAATCAAAGCAAACTTGTTGTAAAGCTAGCCTCTCTTCTCATCCCATAGCTTGCAGCAATCCCTCTGATTCAGCATGCTTCACATCTAAGTATTCATGTGCATAGATACATCGTCCCACTCTGTGTGATATCTTTTTATGATGTAGCTACAGTAAGAGGCGTATCATCTCTGTATCGGGTCATCATTTGTTGAAGATGCTTTGACATTATATTTACATACCCAAAAATTAACGGTACTTACATAGCCACAAATTAATGCAGGACCATTAATACTGAAATACATATTGTATTGTTGCCCATTTATGGTTCCATTTTATACTCGATATATCCCTAGCCAGTAAATAAATATTACTAATTTCATCAAAAATAATGATGGGATAAAAATAAATATGCCTTTAATTGCAATGTACTTTCCAGATCGAAAGATACCCAACCCTGGTCGATGTGGATGACATGGTAGTATGGTACAAATATTCAAGCTTATTAAACTGGCTTATCTTCGACCAAGTGATCACTTTCCTGCGAATGTCAATAGTGTTTAGCTCTACGGTAACTATAGTCGATTAGGTTAAATAAAATCCATTTGGATGTAATTGGGAATCCTATGTGCACCTTTAAAAGAAACTTGTCAGTTTAATATCCTAAGTGTGTTATATTTTCGGGATTTAATTTTTTTTGCCAAGATCATAAGTTCAGATGGAATCATTGGATAATAAAAGCAGAGAGCAAACCTTAGTATCGAGTATTGTACAACATCCTCAAGGTAAGGTTGATTTGAGAAGACCCGACCAGAATTGCTTGTTTATAACTTTATATGTCTTTTTTATAAACTACATTCTTGCAAAGTATTGCTGACTCTTCATATTTTTATAGCTGGGGTAATTTGCCAAGATATTGTCAGTAGGAACATTAAGGTAAATTACCAAACGTCTAGCATTCCCTCACGCTTGGCGCCAATGAGCTAAGAGACTGTTAGTAGGAACATTTAGGCTTTTAGTATTCAGTGTCGGTTTAATGAGCATTTTATGTTCCTGAATCAATATTTATATTTTTTTGTGTTCTTCTTTCTGTTACTGTTCTTTGAAATATTAATGTGCAAGTTATTTGGAAATGCTACACCATATGTCCCTTAGATTGTTGTCCACTCGAAAATTCACACATCAAATTCGGTCTCGTCTCTCTTTTTGTCACATGCACACACAAACACATCCATTCAATTTTACTCCTCGTAAAAAAAATGATATGATGTGAATTGGTAGCCATGCAATAAAAACAAGAAAAATGTGTAATATATTACTCATATCTCATTTCTCTAGGGATTGAACTCAAGGGGATAGTTGTACTTGTAAAAGTTCAAATGCAACGCTGGAGGGCAGACCAATTTGAACCGGTGCATTATGACCACAACATCTTCTGTCTGGTTCACTGGATCCGCATAAATGTAGTGAACAGATTAAAGTATATGGATGATGAACCACAGATATGAAGAATCTTATTATTACATATCCAAACTGCTATAAATGACCCAAAAAATACACTTGGGTAGTTGCAAATTGAATTTGGTTTTGTTTGGAACTGTCAAGCAAACCTAAAAGAAACAATAAAATAAAATACAATTATAACCCTCCTTATATTCTAGAGATCAACTGTTAGAAGAATATAAATTTACTATCATCATCAAAGCACGTAAAGTAAGTTTTAAATGTCAAAGAAAAATCAAGCCCAGAATCCCATATGGTTACACCATATGTGGCAAGGAAAATACAACATAACTATAAGAGTAAGACACACAAACTCATTTCCATTATAACCAAGACATCTTGAAATTTAAAAAGTCATATCATCATTTTATATTAACAAATATCTAGAGTATAATGAAATTGGTTCGTATAAATTAATCGGGTACCAGCTAATCTTTAATTGTTTTTTTGGTGAACATTGGTTCTTCTTTGATGAACATTGAATTATATGAGTTAGTGTCCTTAGCTCGATTTGTTTTGTCTATATGAGTTACAGTTACCACAATCAATAGAGTACATAAAAATTTTAATTTATGTCAAGAGCTTAGAACTTGAAATACAACACAAACTAATTTATAATATAAGCTTAAAACCTAAGCTAAATGGCTTCTACAATCATTTAACTTGCAATGTGAAACTAAAAATTCATTTAGAAAACATATATAATTGAATAGATAAAAATACCCCAAAAAGAATATTGGACAGTGTTTATAGATGTGCCAGAAACGGGATTGTGAATTTGGCAATCGGAGATCCTGGATGTTAATATGAACCTTTAGATCTTGCTATTAAGCAGAAGAAGGTAACCTAAGAACCAGGACTATAAAAAAGAAAAACAAACAAAAAAGAAAAATTGAGAGAAGCGGAACTGTCAAGACATCAAATGAGACTCAAAACCACATTGGTTATAAAAAAAGAAATGTAAATGGAATAAATATCAATTCAAACAAAAAATTTCTAACAATCTTTGGGATTTATGAATCTAGACATTCAGAGCGAATATCAAATGAATATGATTTCCTTTCACCCAATGGGCAATCTCAATCTCAATCTACAGGCATAACCAAATAACAGTCGACCCGCCGACTAATGCTATACGAATACAAATAAAAATATATATAAGAAAGACTGGATTATTATTAAGTCGTATTAACCGAACTGCTCCTTTGGACTGATTGCTTATTCGGCCGCACGTGAATCCCCGAACTGCAAATCAAACAACCAAACCAGCAAATATAAGAGAACATATAATTGAAATGGATGATTATTAATTTCTTGGAACCATCTATTTTAATCTATGAGTTCTATGACTAAGTATAAATAGGAGGGCCAAAACTTATCTTAAAAAACCTCCAAAAAAACTGAAAGTTAGGGGTTTAAAAAAGGGGACTGCGGGACTACCACCGACTTTTTTCTCCGTCAATGATATCGACTACATGTACTTGATGACTATTACTTCAACAACTACTCGTGAGATTGAGTCCCTTGTATTATACAAACGAAAACTAAATAGAGAAAATAAAAATCAAATAACAAAATTTGAGATGATATTGATATTATTCTCTTACCACCAATCAAAATAAAGGATATTATTCTCTTACCGAAGCTGCAAACACATAAAAATCAATGGTGCAAAAAAAAAATATAACAAAAATTAAGAAACTCATAATAAATAACCAATCCAGATGATCATTACCTGTTTTGGTAGAGCGTTGATTAATCTATAAATGAACCAACCTCCTCAAACCATTGGATATATGAGTATGAACATCACGATCCACCAGCTCATTTCACTTAACTGAAATATTTTCCGTCAGCCTACACAAAAATTAAGCATTTAAAAGTACCCACAAATAATTACACAAATATGAACTTAGATATATTCTTCTTAATGTTTTATGCTAAATCCCAATTTTAGCTTCACATTTTTGTTGTAGAGTCACCTGGATATCGAGGGAAGAGATTGGGTAGTAAAATTGAAACTTCTGGTGATAAAAATTAGATTGGTTAGTAGATAACATGCACATACAGTGAGTGGTGGAGAAAAAACATAATGTAAAATAAAGTTAGGTTTTTGTAGTACAATACATATCTTTTCAGTAAATATTTTGATAAAGTAAAAATCGTACCTGCAAAATTAAAAAGAAAAAACTGAATCTGTGAGAAAAAGTAGGGCAAGAATTTGCGAGTTTTTCTCAATAATCATAAAAAATAAGTTGCCTCTGTTGTTTCAGATCCATGTATCATCACCATAAGTTGCATCCGTTGTTTCAGATCCATGTATCATCACCATAGGTTGTCTCCATTGTTTTCATATCCATGCATCATCACCAGCTATATGTTGATAAAAAAAAGGCGTCATCACCCGCTATATTAAAAATATAAAAGAATACTTACAGGAACAACTTATTGAAGTCAAAAATACAAACACGTGGATCCACCTCCATCTAATAGAAAAAATTGATATTAAATTTTTATGTAATTACACAGACAAATTATATAACTAAACAGAGAGAATCAAAATAAAATATGAAAATCCAATTATATAACTAAACAGAGAGAATCAAAATATAATATGAAAATCAAAACTATGTTGACATCATTTACCTTTTTCTTTAACTGCCGTAAAAACATAATTGAAGCTGTAAAACACAAAAATATATACCGAGGACCTGTAATAAATTAAACGAAAAAATAATAAAAATATCAAAACCAAATACAACGATGTTACCGTTGATTAGTTTCATGACCTTTATGAATTACTGAATGAGTTCCGTGATTTATGAATTAAAGAGTATTGAAGTTTTACTTGAGTTTATCCCTTGATATTTCTTTATGTATGTCATGATACAACAACTATAATAGGTAGTGCATAATCCAAGTACATGCACAATAAATAATTTTATTAGAGAAAAAAAACCAAAAAAATCATGAAAGAGAAAAACAACGTGGAAACATGTTTTGCCTCTTCTTGAAGGATTTATATAGAGATACTCATAAAAAAAAGACTTGTTTTGGAAATAATATCAATCGAATATAACATTTTTTCGGTAATAATATTAGTCAGAATAGAAATTCTCTTTATATTTATTCATTTATTATATGGAAAATGCTTTATATATAGATAACATAACTACAATTTCCATAAAATAAATATTTTTTTTTATA
>NC_039365.1:7938686-7955376 GCF_003573695.1 Papaver somniferum | reverse complement strand
ATCATCTAAATTTGGTGGATAATTTTCTATTTTCATCCCAATTGTTATTAACTTTTTTTTTTGATTATTAGCATATTGGAATTGTAATTAGAAATTAATTTAATTTTAAGAAGTGTTATTGGACATTGGACCGTTTTCTTAATTTTGTGATGATAATCATGGGGAATAGTTTAGTGTTTATAGTTTAATCATAATAAATTGTATAAACATGATTTTATTTAGTTACTGTATTTATTTGTCTGTTTTAATGTTAGGAATTAATTATAATTTTATATGATTGTTTTTGAATTTATTTGGTAATTTATAAAAATTTCTTAAAATTTACTTAATTTAGGAAATATTTTTCTTAAATATGATTGTCCTGAAAATATCTTATAGTTAAAGATATTTTCTCGGATTTTTTTACCCGAATTTTTATAAAATTACCAAAATAAATTATAATGATGGGGCCAGAATTAACCAGAAGCTCCGGTTAACCACAACGCTCGAAGAAACTCTATTTTTATATAGAGAATTTCAAAGAAATAATCCAGAAAATGCGCGTCACTACTTGAACAAATCTCAGTTTTGTGACTGTAGGCTAATAAAACAGTACTATTGGTAAACTCTACTGACCATTTTCCTTGAATATTTTTTTTGACTCGCTGGTAACCGGGGGGACGGGCGACAAAATGAATTAGAGTCATTTGGAAGTAGAATTCAAAGACTCCCTTATACTTTTTCTAATGGTAATACTATCTCCCTCTTAAAGACAAGCAAGCTTAATTGAAATCCTTACTCATTTTTTGGTTCACCAAACGGAAAATCGTTAACCAAACGGATAAGGGACTAAAATGTTAAATAAAATAGGGACTGTCTAGTTAAGAAATATACATAAGGACTGAAATGATTAACATAATAGGGACTTAATAATAATAATATATGAAATCGTTTATTTACAGAAATACCATTTTTATAAAAGTAAAGATAAATATTTTAAAAGTTTGTATCTTCCAAATGGTACGTCGAATTTTTGTGAATTTTATATATTTGGATAGTGTTGCAGTGGAAATATGGAGAAAGTAAAGAGGCAAAGAGAGGTTTCTATTGATCAGGATAATAGGGTTACATGGAACAATATCCTTTATATACATGTAGAAGGGAAACCCTGGATATCTAGTTGGGCCGCACATCTATGGGTCGTGGGCCCTACAACACTCCCCCTTGTGCGGTCCAATAGAACTTCATATGCAGTGCTTCACATTTAGTGCTTTGAATGTAGTTCTTCAAATGTCGTCCTGTCCTTGATGACTTGTGCCGTAATCAATTGCCTCATTAAAAATTTGACAAGAAAAACCCATTGGAACAAAACGTTGGTGCAACTCCCCACATGTAGTACTTCACATGTTATATCTGGTACTCTACATGTAGTTCATCACATGGAATACGGTCTTCAAGGACCGAAAATTCTAAGTTAATTGTCTCCTTAAAACTTCGTCAGGAGAACCCATAGGGAGAAAACCTTAACTAAATAAAAAGAGCATAATATAAAGAAAACTTAGAACATACTTGGAATATATTGCCTTATTAAAACCTTGATAAGGAAAACCCGGTGGGATAAAACCTTGATGAAGGGAAAAGAGTACAACGTGACAAATGCAAGTAAAGGTGATCCGTTGCAGATGACCACTTTGCTCTGTTGAAATTGACTACTTGCTTCACAACTCTTAAGGCAGAAAATCCTCGTTGGAAAGACAATATCCTTGGTTGGGAAATTACTTCCCCGTGTTTATTGTTGTCTCATTAAAAACCTTGCCGAGTAACAAAACCCTATGGGAAAAATTAACCTCGATGAAGGAAAATAGTACAACACACCATTAGATGCTCCCCCTAATGTCATACAATTTTCATTACTCTAATGCAGTCAAAAGGGAGTTTATCACACTTTACTTTGGTGACTTGAATGTTTATAAGACCATGTTGTTGATTCTGGAAGTTACGTCGCTTAACAGACTATCGCGTTTCATTTTTTTGATTCAGATATTTTCAGTAATATCAACGCGATCTTTATGTCTTCAATGTTCAACATACTTGATATTTTTAGTGTTGTCTCGCTAAAAACCTTGTCGAGTAACAAAAACCTTTGGGAAAAACTATTCTCGGTCGAAGGGAAAAGGAGTACAACACAACTTCAATTTCGAAGTAAAATATGTCGACATCATATCCTTGGATCCTCCCCCTGATGTCGGCATCTCCCCCTGATTACTTTCAGAGTTGTTCCAGACAGTTCGTTTAGTCATGTATTTTTCGAAACTGAATATTGGTGATGACTTGGAAAATAATCTACCATATCTCCCTCTGATTACTTTCGTTGGAGAAGAGATTATTGTTCCTTCATAATCAACAACTTTTAGATTACACTTTCACTAGCATTCCTTTTAATATCTTTGTAGGGATAAAACAAATTTATGTCAATGGTTACTTTTAAGTACATGATTACATTCACTATACCATTCCAATGATGTTGCGTTGGCGCGGAGCTATATCTAGCTAACAAGTTCCCCGAGGATGTAAAATTTAATCGAGTACATTATTATACTAAGTACAACAATGCGTCTATTGTATTTAGATATGGGAATTTCATCTCCCAACACATCTTCGTCATATTCCTTTGAACGAAATGGTTACTTACTTACATTTGAACCTCGACTAATCATGGGAGTGCTATCAGGATGCATGTATTTTTTAAATTTCCTGACAATTTTAGACATATGCAAACTGATATGTTTGAGGGTAAAAACAATTTCTGCTGATTTTGGTAATTTCGAGTGTGTGGGTGAGAAACGAGTCTAAACCCTAAACAATGTACTGCAAGGGAGTACTTTGATTCGAGATATCAATCTGTACAAATCCGGCCTAAACCAAGAAATGGCCGTTCCAGACTTGCTTCGGTCACAAAGTGAAGGAGAAGGCTTGGTCTAGGGAGGGAAGCGAAGAGAATGTTGAGACCAAAATAGTTGATTCGGGAAGAGTATTTGTTTGACGACTTGTATCAGAAAGTGGAAAGCTAACAGATGGAAAAGCTAACAAGTGATTTCCGAGTGTTGTATTCTCCTGACAAAAACTTGTGCTTTGGTGGAAATAGGTGAGACCTATTTATACAAGTCGCAACAAAACGTACCCTGGTCTCGTCAGAAGTGGAAACGGTTGAGTAAATGGAAGAAAGCGGTGACGGGTAACTCCTGGAATTGATATTTCCATAATGAAGGAAACGTTTCACCATTACTTCCTGTATTTACTAACCGCCTCACTCTTATGACACTTTCTTGTAACGGGCGTAGTGTACACCGCACGCCGTAAACCGCCAGACCAATACCCTGATGAGCATCCCCCAGCTTTGTGACATGTTTTGATGTCTCGAGTGTTTTCATGGAAAACGTGTAGCATGTTGCTATTGTTTGGAAAGTTAAATTGAGAGGCTTGCCGGTTCGGTGGTGACCTTCGACGGCCGATATTTTGCATCTTGAGAGGAAGGTTAGCCGTTGATTGTGGTTACATTCCATTTGGTAGCTAGTGGCGTGGCCATGGTGTTGTCATGGATTGCGTATGATCTTGGCATGGCTGATTAGGGTTTGGTGTCGTGACCAAAGAATTGACATAGCTAAGTGTGTGCCGTGGACAAAGAGTTGGCAGCATAGCCAAGAGATTGCCACAAGTCGTTTGGTGGCAAGCTTGTACGGCTGAGATTTGCATCTCAGAAGGAGGGGTGGCCGTTGATTGTTACAACCCTCCGTTTGGCGGCCAGCGGCATGGAGGCATGACCAGCAGGGCTCGTGCATGTTCTTGGCACGACCCAAATTAGGGTTTCGCACAAACCGTGGAACTTTGGCATCGCATCCAAGAGGTTGCCACAAATCGTTCGGTTTGGTGGCAAGCTTGTACGACTGAGATTTAAGTCTCAGAAGGAGGGGTATCCGTTGATTGTTGCAACCTTCCGTTTGGCAGCCAGCGGCATGGAGGCATGGCCATCACGGCTCGTGCATGCTCTTGGCGCGACCCAAATTAGGGTTTGGCACAAACCGTGGAACTTTGGCATCGCATCCAAGATGTAACACCCAGTGTTTTTAGCATGACGCAAGCAACATATGCGCCATGGACCGAGATTGAAGCTTCATCCAAAGCTTCCTTTGCATAGTGAGATGCGTTTGGCCCGGGGACATATTTGGTGCCAAGGAAGGCACATTGCGTAGGCATATTGGAAAAAGTCCAATGTTGCATCATCATGATGCATTAGGCCATTTGGTTAGGTGGCTTTGAGCGTTGCAGCGTAATCATTGTGCATCAAGACATATAGGGATGACAGAACGAGTAGTGCACAATCATTGTGCATCAGCCAGAGACGTATGACAGAACGAGTGTTGCACAATCATTGCGATGAATAGTGAATAAAGCATGTCAATCTCCTCCCCTTTTCTAACTTGTAGAAATTCCATTAAGACATATATAGGGAGGGGTAGTATGTTGAAGGTGCATGTGCGGACTATGTACCAAGTAAGCTTCATAGCTTAGACGGAAGAGTATAAATGATGCCTAAGGCTCATTTATAGTTGCGTATCCTTGCGAAGAGTGCATTTGATGCTTAGGCATCACTATGCCATGTGACGGACCCGATGATGCATGATCATTGTGCATCTTGACGGAATGACCTACGGACCAGGCCATTACCATTTTTGCTAGGTTATGGATTTGCAAACGAGTTGGTTAAGCTTCTGTCCCTTCGTGGATGAACTAAGGTCTGTGAGTGACCCCTTTAGACTAGAGAAGGGTACATAGGCAGCCGCAATGAGTTGCAGCATTGACGGTCCAGCACGTTGTCGCTCATATCATCTAATTATGAGATGATTGCGGTAGATTGATCCCTCATATCATCTAAGCTCGGTATCTCGATGCAAGAGATGATTCTGGTCAAGATTGATGAGTCTTAGTTGCATGCCAGCAAGTGGATGCTCATACTTCCTATCAAGCTAAGAGCAGGCTATAGCCTATTTGGAGGCTAAAAACCCGGGTGTCGTAATTTAGCTCAAGAGGAGTCCATTTTGATGGGAAACAGACCAAAGATCAAGACATGTAGATCTATAGATCTATATGGTCACAAGAATACAACCAAATTCCATTGTTTAGGGCCTCAAAAGGGCGTTTTTCCCGTTTTAAGAAAGTTTTTATTTTCTTAATAAACCCTTTGCGGATCAAGGGTGAGTTAGAACGGTGTGGAAGCTAAGTTAGCTGCATCATGATCCACGGGCATGCTTGCAAGGGCAGATGAACGTCCATTTGCCTATATTTAAGGCCCGGACCGTAGCTTCATCATGGCGCACCAGGGGAGTTACGTCCTGCGGGGCAACGTGTTAAAGGCGTAATTTTCCGGTTCGTCATAGTTGGTATCAGAGCAAGTTCCGAGATAACTCTAGGGACTGTGCGGAATGGACTTGTCAGCGAGCATTTTCCTACAAAGGAAAATATAAATTTGGAGAGTAGGCAAACTTTTGTGCGGAAAGAATTTGTGACCGGAACTGACAGTTACTTTGCAATTCGAATTGAGCTTGGATAAGTATTGTGAGTTTTCATGGCCTAAGTGGCACCCCAATTACGAGTGGATATCCGGAAGACCGTCTGGGACGGTGGGTAGACAATGGGACTGATCATCCCCACATGTTGGCAACTGGCCAAGGGTGTGCGTTGTCAGGCCCGGCTAGCATCCCACTTACGAGTGGCAACCTGGATGACTGTCAGGGACGGTAGGCAACTGGATACTGTTCCACATTGTACTGTGCTAAAATATTTCATTTTTATGACACCTTTCAACTTGTGAACCTTAGGGATTCCTGGGTGGTAGTATGGGATGCCATCTAGGATACCTGGTCGAGATATCCTCTTGGCACTGGCCAATTGCGATTCTTGGTATTGTTGTGGGAAATTTTGAATTCCTGGCAGGCGGTATGGGACGGTTTCTCAGAAGGTCTAAATTGATGTTCACAAGAACTTGAAGAAACCCGTGATTTCTGAGCACCTGGTATGGGACTTTTTCTCAGGAAATCCAAAATGAAGAGTTTGTCCACAATAGTTTTTGTTTTAAATTTCGCAGACGAAATTCTTTAAAGGGGTGAATAATGTAACACCTCTTGTTTTTAGCATGGCGCAAGCAAAATATGCGCCATGGCCCGAGATTGAAGTTTCATCCAAAACTTCCTTTGCATAGTGAGATGCGTTTGGCCCGGGGACATATTTGGTGCCAAAGAAGGCACATTGCGTAGGCATATTGGAAAAAGTGCAATGTTGCATCATGATGATGCATTAGGACATTTGGGTAGGTGTATTTGAGCATTGCAGCGCAATCGTTTTGCGCAATCATTGTGCATCAGGACATAGAGGGCTGGCAGAACGAGTGCACAATCATTGTGCATCAGCCAGAGAGGGCTGGCCAAAGGAGTGTTGCGCAATCATTGTGCGCAATCATTGCACGCAATAGTGAAGCAAGCATGTAAATCTTGTTAGATCATTTCTCGGTCAAGCTCGCATGAGTTGCTATCTCAAGCATGTTTGTCAATGATCAAAACTATAAGTCTTGATTTCTAGTCTATTATAGCTAAGTCTCTGACTAGGATAGAAAGTGTTGTTAAGCTCAAGGACTTAATGACGATTCATCATACAAGAATAAGAACTACTCAAGGAACCGGTGAAACTTCTCGACAAAAAGGTATGTGAAGACTTGAACTTATCTTTCACTCAAAAGTCTATCTACTCCATCTCCTACTTCTTGAGACAAAAAGTCGTATGCTATATATAGACTTAGATTATACATATTTGGTATTTCGAGCCGAGTATACCTTGCCTATCTATATCTCGAAATATGTGTTGGTAAGCGTTTCGCTTCGACCATGTTATGTTTCAATCACTTTGAAAATTGCTTTGACGAGAAATGGTGTAGCAACTATATAACATCCTCTAAGAATGTTTCAATGGTTGGAATGCGAGTTTAGATTACATAACCAGTGATGGACATAAGTATTGTTGTGGAAACACATATGTGCATAAGTCCTATCCCTTGAACCAAAGTTTGCGAACTTTGTTGATCAAGAGAAATCGGAAGAATGGCTTGTTGCCAAGTCCGCGAACTCAGTCCGCGAACTACCGAACTTCTCATCCCGAGAAATTTTGCTGGAGTTGAAAAATTAGCTGCGTCCGCGAACCCAATCCACGAACTGGCGGAAAGTCTTTGCCGAGATTTTCTGCTGGATTTTGTAAACTCTGCCCGGTTGCTTAAGTCCGCGAACCTAGTGTGCGAACTTAAGAAGGTTATATATCTGAAGATGATTTCTGAACTTCAACTTATAAAGACTAAGGAATGCAATTTTCAAACTGTGGCTATAAAGTTCATGAACTTATTCGAGTGAATCAAATCATCTTTGCTTCAATTGTGTCTTGTGTAGTACATAAGATTTCTTTGAAATTGAACAACTCTCTAACTAGTTCATTTGAGTCATTTGAACTAGTTATGGTGAAGAAGAATATGATTGGTATGAAATTCTCATATGGATAACCTTTTGGTTAACTATTGTTGAACCAACAATGTACACGTTTGGGTACGGTTAACAAACCTAGAAGCGTGCATTTCATTTGTGTATAACAAGATAAGTTTTCGATCTAACGGTTGAGAAATATTAGCTTGAATCTAAATCAGGTTTTCATCTAACTGTGGATATTATTTGCTTTGTGACCTGATAGGTGTAGAATACACCGTTAATTATTATCTATTGGATATGCTTTCTTTGCTATTTTTTCTTGTGAATTTTGTATTTTACGTTTGTTTTGAGTATTTTAGGTATTTTGGAGTCGCACAGAGGAAAAGAAGAAGAAATCACCCAATTTGTGCGAAATGGGCAATATTGTCATTTCATAGGCGACTCAATTAATGAAGAATTTTTAGACTCATCTAGACTCATGGGTTTGAAGAATTGGTCTTGGATTTGGAAAGAGAAGATGGAAGATTTGAGAAAGACTTGGATTTGGAAGTTGAGCTACAAAGGGAAAGTGATGTTATTATGGAATGAAGATTCTATTCCTAAGAGGATTGCTAGGAAATTGAAGCCTATAATTAGAGAAGTTCTCTACACAACTTTTGCACACCTTTTACACACACAACACTTCTCTTTTCTTTATTATTTGTGTGAACTTCTTAGCATGAGTAGCTAATTTTATTGATTGAGGATAAATTCCTAGTTCTTGATATGTTTTGAGTTTTGTTTTAAATCTACTTTGAAGTTTTCACATGATTATTGTTTGTTTTTACTAATAGGAATGTTTATACATTCATGGTTGATTGATAGGTCGTTTATGATGCATACTAAATTGATTTGTTAATTGATCTAAAGCTAGTGAAGGTTAGGGGATAAGTAATCGTTTCTTGACTCTTTACACAAGTAGCAAACACGAGACCTTGCGGAGGGATTCCGTGGAGCAATTGTGTGTGGAAACAACGTTAGCAAGTAGACCTTGAGCTAAGAGTCTAACTACTAATATCAACCGAATAAATTCATAAATCTTAATGCGTTTAACTAAATTACATCTTGAGTGAGCTACTACTAGGTGGTTTGGTGAATAGAATCCGGTAGTCGAGAACTTCCGTATCCGGTGATACTAGGGATTTAGGGGTTTAGCACTGAGCTAGATGCTTTACCTACGGTTGGTGATAATATGTGACTAATAACATGTGGATGAAAAGCATAACTTGAATCATTGTTTTGCAACGAAGAAGGATTCCTTGATCTAATCTCTCTTATTGATTTTCCTTTATCATTTAATTGCTTTGTTTATTTATTTTTCTTTATAAAATCTAAAACCAAAACCCCCCTTTGTGACATTATAAGACAACTAAAACCTCTTGCTCATCGTGGGAACGATCCTTACTATCGCTATATTACTTATTAATTAGTGAGAAAAATATTAATTAATTTGTTGTGGATACGACACGCATCAAATTTTGGCGCCGCTGCAGCTTTAGTTGTTTTTATTTTCGTTTTATTTTTGTTTTTAACTTTGTTTTCTAGATTTTTTATTTCAGGTACCAGTTTTCCATGTACAGTGGACAAGAGCAAGCATATTACAACAATCAATACGGTTTTCAACCTCAACATTATGGCAACTTCCAACCATCTTTAGGATACAATCAAAACCAATCTTTTGTCTATGATCAATTTCCTACAAAAATTTATGGATATTCTAATACATATCAACAACCTTGTAGTAGGTATGTAAGTCAAGCACAAAGGTGGGATAAGTCTACTTCTAATTGGCTTCATTCGAGTTGTATCACTACAAAATAAGTAGCTTCTAGGGACAGGCTGTTTTTTCAAAACCGTCCCTAAAGAGGGTTATTTGGGACGCTCATGGAGTACTCGTCCCTATTAGTGATCAAATTTTTAAATTAAGGCAATAATATGACCGTCCCTAAAAGAAATGACGACCAAATAGTATTAGTGACGGTGGAACAGGGGACGGTCAGAAAAACGTCACTAATATCTTCTTGGGACGGATTTGGGCCTCTTGGGACGTTTTGTAGCCGTCCCAATAAGACTTTTGTTTTGTAGTGTATGCTGATTATGAAAGAATTGTAAGATATGCGACAAATACTAGACCAACTTGACCGTGATAAAAAGAACGTCGCACAAACCAATTTCTGCAACACTTTTTCTTACCCGACTCTGGATCATAGTTATGATCATTCACCCATTCAAAGGGAAGAGTCCTGGGAAAGAGAACCTATTGTAGCCAATGATGGTAAGCGTGTGAACATCAAGAAACTTGCACAGAAATTATACAAGTTGGAAGATGATGGAACCTCGGAAGAGCTTGTCGCAGAAATTAGTAGGACCATTCATATGGAACTTAAACGACGTCTGGATAAAGGTTATGAAACCGATGAAAATTCTTATTATGGTGAATCTGAAAGTGAAGATGGTTGTGTTGAAAAGGACCAACCTTTGGATACTTTCGATGACGCTAGTGTAGCTTACTCGATCCTTGATCTTAATAATGATCAATTACCTATTCAAAAGGTAGATATTGAGGAAGATTCAATTAGTGCTTTTAAAAAATTCCTTAGGGAAATAAATGAGTCCGCGGTAGTGTATGAGCGTTGCAACAAGGATAAAGTTATTCCAACTACGGATCATAATAACGATCTTTCGCCTATTCAAAAGGAGGATATTGGGTGTGACTTGCCTATTGTTATAGACGGTGTAACACCCTCACAAGATCTTACAATTTATACCGATAAAAATCATTTTAGTGAATGGCCTGATTCCGATGATGAGAATGTTGAAGAGATGATGCTAGAGGATGAAACCAAATTCATTGATATTGTGGAAGACCCAATTGAATCTACCAATGATTTTAATGATGCCAAGACTTTGGTTAAGGAAGAAAGGACGAAGAATGGTTGCAAGGTTTGATAGAGGACCATGATATACAAGAGGTAAGTAATTCACTTGAATTTTTTAAGGATGAAGAGGATTCTGTAATACAAGAGATTGTGCAAGGTTTGTCTAACACTTTGCATATTGATTCTTCTCCTTTACCTCTTATTGGTTTGAATGTATGTGCTTCGAAAGTATTTTTGGATGATTTTGTTTCTAGATATCCACCATTGAAAACACTTGATGCTAACACTATGCAGGTTTTCCAAGAGAAATACATAGAAGTTCCCAAATTCTATGTTCTTTATACACTTCCGAGTGTGGACAAGAATAAGTGTGGGGGAAGTTTCTATCGAGCGATAATTTCACTATTGTTTTCTTGTGCTAATATTTTTATGAAGTTATTGTTTGCAAAATAGGTACTGTGGGTGGATCCCCAAATTTTCAGATTGTTAGTATATGGGGAGTGAATCTTACAAGAAACCAAGTCGGGCCGTCGACTTTAAAACAAGCGCTAAATGGTAGGCAAACCATAGGTTTTCCCACCTTGACTTTACTAGGACGATTCAATTACATTGAGGACAATGTAAGGTTTAAGTATGGGGGAGTGGTTAAGCATATTTAAAAAAAAAATTGCATAAAACCTCCAACTTGTAGAGATTTTAGAGTCACTAGCATACTTCTAGGTATGTTTACATAGAGAATTCTGACCGACATAACTGAACTTGGAAGTGTTAGGGAACTACTTTCGGATTTCTTGCTTGTTAGAGTGTTAAATAATGGATTTAATCATGCCGTTGATGCAGATTAGGAGCAGGGAGAAATGCATTATTAGAGTTGCTGATCAATCATTAGTGGAGACTACACTATTTATATCATGCGAGGCACCGACCAGATTTATTTATAAATAACTAAAGAGCTTTCTTTTGAGTGTGTGTCACCGTACGTTAATTCCGGGTAGAATGGTGAGCTACCCAACCTCTCACCAATAAAAGCACTACTCTTTGATCTCTTAAGTGCTAATTTTGTCAATCATGAGGGTGACGTCTATAGATGAAAGCCTCCTTCTTGTAGTTCGATTTGCAGTTAGCACCGTTCTCTTTCTCGACAACAACGGATCCACAGAAACACCACCATCATCAACAAGGGAGCGACATCAAAATCTACAAGGACAGTTGAAAAATTTCAAGGTTTACAAGCAACGGAAAAAGAAAAGAGAAAATTTCATATCCAAGTAAAGCAACTAGACAATGAGCGTAATTTTATATCCAAGTTGAAGACTTATTTACAAGAGCAAAGAAAAGCAAAAGGTGAGAATTATTGAAGTTTATGCTTTCGAGACGATACAAGTTGTGAAGAATCAAGCGGTAAAGTACTTTTCCCACGACCATGGTTTGTTTTTATTTTCACTTTGTTTTGTATTTTATCTCTCTTGTCTCTAAAAAAAGTAAAATAAAAAAAATATATATAAAAAAATGAAAAAAATGAAAAAAAAAATGATGACAAGAGAAATTTTTGATTGTTTTATTTAATAAGCCGTGGGAGAAGGAAAATCTATAAAGAAGTTTCAAGCGACAACGATTTTGAGGAAGAAAGTTACAAATTGTCAAGGATCTATAAAATTCAAAAGTTTATCATCAATATTTGAAGCCGAAGCCGAAGACCAATAAGTTGAAGACGAGGAGCGGAATACGTTTATATTGGATACCGTGAGAGTGGTGTTATCATCATTGGCGATCAGATGTGAAGGTGAGTAAGTAATATCATCCTCGATAATAGTGGTTGATTTCCTTTCTTAGAGATCGTCATAAAAATGGTTTTTCAAAATGTTAAAAGATGTGGGTTTTTAAAATATTTCGGAAGTTTTCCTTCCCACCATTCAACGTGTTGCAGGATTTCTCTCTTCATTCCTACCTGCATACATGTGAGAACCATAAAAGTACGTCCTTTGAGTGCAATTTCATAAAACCCTTTTTGGCGAGGCAGAAGTCGAGGCGAAATGCTTATTGATCGCTCTCAAACACGCGTTCTCTCATTATGGTGTGGTTATTTCTTACTATTAAGAATGAGAATATGTTCTTTAGTATTTCTAATTTCTTATTACTAGCATGCATAAACTCTATGTCATCATAACTCTTTGGATGCTTGGGACGCTGAAACGCTTTGAAGTTGTAAGTTTTAGTTTGATTTGCTCGAGGACTAGCAAAGTCTAAGTGTGGGGGAATTTGATAGGTGTAGAATACACCGTTAATTATTATCTATTGCTTATGCTTTCTTTGCTATTTTTTCTTGTGAATTTTGTATTTTACGTTTGTTTTGAGTGTTTTAGGTATTTTGGAGTCGCACGGAGGAAAAAAGAAGAAATCACCCAATTTGTGCGAAATGGGCAATATTGTCATTTCATAGGCGACTCAATTAATGAAGAATTTTCTAGACTCATCTAGACTCATGGGTTTGAAGAATTGGGCTTGGATTTGGAAAGAGAAGATGGAAGATTTGAGAAAGACTTGGATTTGGAAGTTGAGCTACAAAGGGAAAGTGGTGTTATTATGGAATGAGGATTCTATTCCTAAGAGGATTGCTAGGAAATTGAAGCCTATAAATAGAGAATTTCTCTACACAACTTTTGCACACCTTTTACACACACAACACTTCTCTTTTCTTTATTCTTTGTGTGAACTTCTTAGCATGAGTATCTAATTTTATTGATTGAGGATGAATTCCTAGTTCTTGATATGTTTTGAGTTTTGTTTTAAATCTACTTTGAAGTTTTCACATGATTATCGTTTGTTTTTACTAATAGGAATGTTTATACATTCATGGTTGATTGATAGGACGTTTATGATGCATACTAAATTGATTTGTTAATTGATCTAAAGCTAGTGAAAGTTAGGGGATAAGTAATTGTTTCTTGACTCTTTACACAAGTAGCAAACACGAGACCTTGCGGAGGGATTCCGTGGAGCAATGGTGTGTGGAAACAACATTAGCAAGTAGACATTGAGCTAAGAGTCTAACTACTAATATCAACCGAATAAATTCATAAATCTTAATGCGTTTAACTAAATTACATCTTGAGTGAGCTACTACTAGGTGGTTTGGTGAATAGAATCCGGTAGTCGAGAACTTCCGTATCTGGTGATACTAGGGATTTAGGGGTTTAGCACTGAGCTAGCTTCTTTACCTACGGTTGGTGATAATCTGTGACTAATAACATGTGGATGAAGAACATAACTTGAATCATTATTTTGCAACGAAGAAGGATTCCTTGATCTAATCTCTCTTATTGATTTTCCTTTATGTTTTAATTGCTTTGTTTATTTATTTTTCTTTATAAAATCTAAAACCAAAACCCCCCCTTTGTGATATTATAAGATAACTAAAACCTCTTTCTCCTCGTGGGAACGATCCTTACTATCGCTATATTACTTGTTAATTAGTGAGAAAAATATTAATTAATTTGTTGTGGTTACGACGCGCATCTAATTTTGGCGCCGCTGCCGGGGAGCAGCGGAGCAGCTTTAGTTGTTTTTATTTTCGTTTTATTTTTGTTTTTAGCTTTGTTTTCTAGATTTTTTATTTCAGGTACCAGTTTTCCATGTACGGTGGACTAGAGCAAGCATATTACAACAATCAATACGGTTTTCAACCTCAAAATTATGGAAACTTCCAACCATCTTTAGGATACAATCAAAACCAATCTTTTGGATGTGATCAATTTCCTACAAAAATTTATGGATATTCTCATACATATCAACAACCTTGTAGTAGGTATGTAAGTCAAGCACAAAGGTGGGATAAGTATACTTCTAATTGGCTTCATTCGAGTTGTATATTGAATATGAAAGAATTGCAAGATATGCGACAAATACTAGACCAACTTGACCGTGATAAAAAGAACGTCGCACAAACCAATTTCTGCAACACTTTTTCTTACCCGACTCTGGATCATAGTTATGATCATTCACCCATTCAAAGGGAAGAGTCCTGGGAAAGAGAACCTATTGTAGCCAACTGTGGTAAGCGTGTGAACGTCAAGAAACTTGCACAGAAATTATACAAGTTGGAAGATGATGGAACCTCGGAAGATCTTGTCGCAGAAATTAGTAGGACCATTCATATGGAACTTAAACGACGTCTGGATAAAGGTTATGAAACCGATGAAGATTCTTATTATGGTGAATCTGAAAGTGAAGATGGTTGTGTCGAAAAGGACCAACCTTTGGATACTTTCGATGGCGCTAGTGTAGCTTACTCGAGCCTTGATCTTAATAATGATCAATTACCTATTCAAAAGGTAGAGCTTGAGGAAGATTCAATTAGTGCTTTTAAAAATTCCTTAGGGAAAGAAATGAGTCCGCGGTAGTGTATGAGTGTTGCAACAAGGATAAAGTTATCCAACTCCGGATCATAATAACGATCTTTCGCCTATTCAAAAGGAGGATATTGGGTGTGACTTGCCTATTGTTATAAACGGTGTAACACCCTCACAAGATCTTACAATTTATACCGATAAAAATCATTTTAGTGAATGGCCTGATTCCGATGATGAGAATGTTGAAGAGATGATGCTAGAGGATGAAACCAAATTCATTGATATTGTGGAAGACCCAATTGAATCTGCCAATGATTTTAATGATGCCAAGACTTTGGTTAAGGAAGAAACGACGAAGAATGGTTGCAAGGTTTGATAGAGGACCATGATATACAAGAGGTAAGTAATTCACTTGAATTTTTTAAGGATGAAGAGGATTTTGTAATACAAGAGATTGTGCAAGGTTTGTCTAACACTTTGCATATTGATTCTTCTCCTTTACCTCTTATTGGTTTGAATGTATGTGCTTCGAAAGTATTTTTGGATGATTTTGTTTCTAGATATCCACCATTGAAAACACTTGATGCTAACACTATGCAGGTTTGCCAAGAGAAATACATAGAAGTTCCCAAATTCTATGTTCTTTATACACTTCCGAGTGTGGACAAGAATAAGTGTGGGGGAAGTTTCTATCGAACGATAATTTCACTATTGTTTTCTTGTGCTAATATTTTTATGAAGCTATTGTTTGCAAAACAGGTACTGTGGGTGGATCCCCAAATTTTCAGATTGTTAGTATATGGGGAGTGAATCTTACAAGAAACCAAGTCGGGCCGTCGACTTTAAAACAAGCGCTAAATGGGAGGAAACCCATAGGTTTTGTATTTGTTATCCTTTTACTTTTACTTTTTATTTTCTTTTTGTTTTGTTTATTTATTTTTTCTTGTTCCATATCATGTTAGGATTTCCCACCTTGACTTTACTAGGACGATTCAATTACATTGAGGAAAATGTAAGGTTTAAGTATGGGGGAGTGGTTAAGCATATTTAAAAAAAAAAATTGCATAAAACCTCCAACTTGTAGAGATTTTAGAGTCACTAGCATACTTCTAGGTATGTTTACATAGAGAATTCTGACCGACATAACTGAACTTGGAAGTGTTAGGGAACTTCTTTCGGATTTCTTGCTTGTTAGAGTGTTAAATAATGGATTTAATCATGCCGGTGATGCATATTAGGAGCAGGGAGAAATGCATTATTAGAGTTATTGATCAATCATTAGTGGAGACTACCCTATTTATATCATGCGAGGCACCGTCCAGATTTATTTATAAATAACTAAAGAGCTTTCTTTTGAGTGTGTGTTACCGTACGTTAATTCCGGATAGAATGGTGAGCTACCCAACCTCCCACCAATAAAAGCACTAATATTTAATCTCTTGAGTGCTAATTTTTTCAATCATGAGGGTGACATCTATAGATGAAAGCCTCCTTCTTGTAGTTTGATTTGCAGTTAGCACTGTTCTCTTTATCGACAACAACGGATCCATAGAAACACCATCATCATCAACAAGCGAGCGACATCAGAATCTACAAGGAAAGTTGAAAAAGTTCAAGGTTTACAAGCAACGGAACAAGAAAAGAGCAAATTTCATATCCAAGTAAAGCAACTAGACAATGAGCGTAATTTTATATCCAAGTTGAAGACTTATTTACAAGAGCAAAGAAAAGCAAAAGGTGAGAATTATTGAAGTTTATGATTTCGAGACGATACAAGTTGTGAAGGATCAAGCGGTAAAGTACTTTTCCCATGACCATGTTTGTTTTTATTTTCACTTTGTTTTGTATTTTATCTCTCTTGTCTCTAAAAATAAGTAAAATAAAAAAAATATATATAAAAAAAAATGAAAAAAAAAAAAAAAAA